>NC_083803.1:340175-369544 GCF_015708825.2 Lethenteron reissneri
CGTCTGATAGGGGTGGGGCCGAGAGAGGATATAGGGGGGAGCAAGGCCCGGGATCGGGGCGTTTGCTTGGGGACGAATCGATGAACAAGGTGGACTTTGGGGCTGATTGTTTGCGAACCAACTTAGTGGAAACCATGGGGACTGAAGATAACCATAGCAATTACGAATGTGGCAGTTGTTACACTCAGAACTGTAAATACATTAAGGGAAATAAAGCGCTACATCTACGAAAATGGATGTCTCAAAGGAGTTTCTTTACACTGGTGGCAGTGGTGGGATACAGTCTACGCTCTAAGGTATCCGGAAAGAAGACCCCCAGAGGAGCTCCCTTGGAGGAAGAAACGTCGGTCCGAAGCACCCCGGGTCCTCAAGACCCGGAACGCAGCAGGAGCTGGACCCCATTGGCAGCTATATTTCCAAAGGAGGTATCAATATTAACGGCAATTCCAAGTATTTTTGTTCACTATTAATATTTAAGTAATTTTTGTTCATGTTATAGAGTACTGTATATATTTCTCATGTTTACTGAATGCGTAAGATGCGTAGTTAGGCTTCTATTAGTGTTAACCGCGACCCCGGAACCTCACCCCCTATTTTTCATAAGCCTTTAGTCTTGCCAACTACGGTTTTAACCACAGGGGGTTTCAGGAATCTAACCTCCACAGTTGGCGAGGGATTGCTGTATCACAAAAATATTCACAATTATCACCGATTACAGAAACCGTATAGAAAAGCCAAATACTGAAATGTTACCCAACTTACGAGGTTGTTATGAAGCTGGTGAGGTTTTTTTTATAGACAGTATTGATTATCCATGTGCGGTTTATCCCATTTGCAAATTAACCACGCACATGAGATTTTAACAAAAAATAATAACTCATGAATTGTCCCTTAAGCCCAAATGAATAATAACAAGTTAAAGTCATTCTTGGAAATGTTTATTACAAGTCACGTGCTTAAACCAAACAAACATGTACCCCAGTGAATCAGAAATCAATGTGCCCGCCTCTACAGTACAGTAGTTGCATAGCTTTACAACAGTGGGCGGAGTTTGATTGACATTGATTGGCGTGGCTCTGCCATTCACTTAGTGGGCCGAGTCTTCTGCGCGGGAGCAGGAAAGTGTCATCACCGAGCACGTGCAGATCCACCGATCATCAGTATTCGTTCTCAATTTTAACTTAAACATTATTTATATCGATGTGGTTTTTGGCATAGAGATCCGCGGGAAATTCATATTTTTTGATTATCCACAATTTTGAATTATCTGCGGCCATCCTGCCTGTCATTAGTGTAATAAAGGACTCTTTCTCAATGTCGATCTCCGTTGTCCTTTATTTGGGTTCGTAGAATCTCCAAAACACGGCGTCCTCGCTCAGGCCCGCGTCTCTCCCGACGATCACTCCACAGCCACTCTGCTGCTCGTTCTGCAGCCTCACTGCTGCTCCGCCCTGCAGCCATACCGCTGCTCCGCTCTACAGCTTCACTGCTGCTGCTCCGCTCTGCAGCTAGCCTCCCACCGCCCGCTAGCCCTCTGCGTCCTGACACCAATGGCTGATGGTGCCGACGTCTCCCACCGCGTGGCGACCGCGCCACTCTCCCCGTACTGCCCAGCGTGGCCTCCTCCTGTTTCACTCCGTCTCAACTCCCCAAACCCCTTCCGGTTCTCTCCCTAAATCCTCTCCCCCACGTGATCCTAACTCCTCCCTCTCCTCACGTGACCCAGACTCCGCCCCCCCCAATCCTTGCTCGCATTACATTAGCATGGATAATCGAGTCGACTGTATATTTTGTTTCATGCAGTCATTGTTCAACAGACCCGAGAAAATCAACTTACACATCCGTTAAAAGAAAACTTCTGCACTCGACATGTCTGACATTTTTTTCTCAGCACGGTAAATGTGAAATTATGTATGGCACATTCTCAGCTAGTTTGACCACGTTATAGTGTCATGATGAACGTGTTAGTGGTGCGTTATCATAAAATATTAATATAAAAACTAATTGTGAAAAAAAGTATATTCTGCTGCAATGAAAGTAAATTTTCATCATTGCTTGCTTTTTTAAATGCAATGAGTACTTTGATACAAATTATTTTGTTGCACATTGAATGTTGTATGCTGCTGTATTTTTCCAGGCTAAGTGTAACTATTAAAAATGAATTGACTGGAGTTTATGTTTGTGAGGAAATTACTTGGTGAAGTGAAAACTTCACAAGCTGCATTTTTATGGAAATTACACACAAGCACATGTCATGCTAATATTGTCACTGCCATTTTGTAGCAGTTCGATAAACCCACGTTAAACAAATAAACCCTGTTGACAATTTAAATACCAAAAAGCATTTAAAGCAATTTCTCAAATGTCTACATACTAATGCCAACTGGCTGCTGTTGTAGAACAAATAGTAATCAGTACAGCTCAGTGAAATTGAGTTAATAAAAAACGGTGGGTTTTGTCAAGTCCGGAGAACAGGCACCATTCTGTTTGCCAGTGTATTTCGGCCAGGCAGTGCTGCGGCAGAGCACCTGCTTCGTATTGAGAAAGTTGCGAATGTAGTAATATTTAGTTTTCTTATCGCGTCATCCATGCGGCAACTGCATCACACAATCCTGGTGAGAGGTCAATTTGACGCATCTTCCATCCGGGGTTCATAAATTGAGCACCACTTCCATCTAGGTGTAATGTGAGGATATATCCGGCTCACTGATGTATCACAACTCGTCATGATGATTGGCTCTGCTGGTCCTGGTTTACAGCCAATGGGGGGGAAGCCTAGGGGCATGGCACAGACGTAATGGCAAGGTGATAGCTGTAAGGATTGGTTCTGCTGGCTTTGGAGATGAGTCAGGGGCGTGGTCCCGGGAGCTTACAAGGGAGCCTGGAATATTCCATGGAGGCTAACCAGGATTGGTGGAAACGTATCACGTGACCCGGGTATTAAATAGGGGTGGAGACGAACGACACGGGGTCAGAACGGAAACGAACAGAGGAAGGGGGCCACGCGGGAGCGGGGCTCCGGGTTGCCACGTGGCGGTGGATCTCTCTCTATGTATCTCTCTCACGCTGCCTATCAGCAGCGTGAAGGAAAGCTGTAATACAAGTTGAATAAAAGACGGATTCCAGAAGTCGCCTCAACGACCTTTATTACATAGGCATTAGCCACACTCCACCCTGCATAGCTTTAGAGTTCAGAGCTAGAGACTCAGGTGGTCCTGGGGTGCAGAGGAAAGCGATGGCTGTGCTAAGAGCGGCCAGTCTGGATGCGACGGATGTCCTCCTTGCTCAGCAGCAGCGCACCTCCACGGAAGCGGCCAGGCATGCCCTCCACCCCGAGGTCGTCGTGCCACCCCCGCTTGCTGTGCACACACCAAACATACCAGGGTCATCTCCCTGCTGGTACTACCTAGTTCATCTTCTTGGTTCTTTCGGTAAAGTCACGTACAAGGGAAATAATAAAATAATAAATATTAAACATAATAAAATAAAATTCTCAGCGACGTTTCGGCCACAACGGAAGCAGCTGTCCTCAGATGAAGAACAGGGCTGTCGGAAAGACAGAGTCCGAATGAACACCACCAAGCTTGGCAGTGCATATTTAAGCTTGGTTAGAGGAGAGCGCCTTGACAAAGGAATTTACAAATCAGAGGTATATAGCATATTTATGGAAAATGCAGATATGGGATTAGTCACTACTTGTGGAATGTGTAGGTAGCGGGGGGGGGGTCTCAAAGTCATATTATGTTTGTGTATTATGTAGGAATTAGCAGTAATAAAGGGAGGAAGTAAGATTAGCAGTAATAAAGGGAGGGACATTTTTATAGTAAGGAGCTGCAGCAGGCAAACCACCACGTAAAAAACTAAAATATAAACTACATCAATATCCATATACTCTCCAATAAGCTGAGCTACTAACAGTAAGTCATACATTACACTTCTATGTCGCAAAAAATATGATATTCTTCCAGCTAAACTTTTTCTTACATCACACGGATATACCCCGTACTATACACTGCCATAGACAAACCCAACATTAAATTATACACTGCGTTACTATACACCACCCTATACCTTAGACTATACATTGCAATATTACACTATGTATTATTCTACACACCTTACTGTATACCACACTGCTGTATATTCACTATACAATTACGATACTAGATATTACCTTATACATTATATTAAACATTACATTGTAGGCCAGATGGCTTGAAGAGAACCTCTGTCTTGGATAAGTCAATGTCATGTGAGCCCACTGAATTATAACAGTGATATGTCACGGCTGAGGTGTTCGTCCTACCGTTTCAGGTCTGCTTTATGTTCACGGATGCGGTCCGAGACATGTCATTTGGTTTCTCCAATGTAACTGCTACCACAGAGGCAACTTAGTTTGTAGACGCCAGGGTACTGTATGGCTGGAACCACATCTTTTACAGACAGGACCAGATCACGGATTTTATGTACTGTGTTGAATCGGACCTGGATCTTGTGTTTATTCAGGATTTCGGAGATCTTTTTTGTGACCCCCGCAATGTAGGCTAAGGTGATGGTTTTGAATGGCTCCTCAAGAGGATCGTTCTTGATGGTTGGAGTGATGGCTTTGCGGAATGTGTAGTCGGAGTAACCATTAGCCTTGAGAGCTTGGTGTACGTGCTTGAGTTCACTGGCAATGTGTTCCTGGTCGGAGATGCATTGGGCTCTATGGTGTAGAGTCTTGATGAGGGAATTCTTCTGGGATGGATGGTGGTGGCAATCCGGTTTCAGGTAAGCATCCGCATGGGTAGCTTTCCTGTAGACAGTGGCTCATTTAACCATCAGGACATCCAGAAAGGGTAGCTTGCCATCTTTTTCGACTTCCATGGTGAATCTGATGGCTGGGTGTATGGAATTGATGTGGTCGAGGAATTGGTCTAGAGCAGGCCGGCCATGTGGCCAGATGACCAAAGTGTCATCCACGTACCTCTACAAACTAAGTTTCCTCTGTGGTAGCAGTTACATTGGAGAAACCAAACGACATGTCTCGGACCGCATCCGTGAACATAAAGCAGACCTGAAACACGGTAGGACGAACACCTCAGCCGTGGCAGATCACTGTTATAATTCAGTGGGCTCACATGACATCGACTTCTCCAAGACAGAGGTTCTCTGCAAGCCATCCGGCTCCCATGAGAGATTCGTTCATGAGGCGATCCACACATACAAACACAGAGACAATTTCAACTGAGAAGATGGATTCTGGCTCAGCAATCATTGGAAGGATGTGAAAAACCATTTCGGATCTTAACTGATTGTGTTCACGTTTACGGTGACTTTCAGACCGCAGTGCACTCGCTGGCATTGACTTTTTTGTATTCTCCTCAGGGAATGTAGTCTTTGCTCCGCTCTGCAAGTCTCCTGCCACCACTCTCCCATTGACATATTTAGTTGCTTCCTCTTAGTACCTTTCACGCGACGGTCAATGGTATCGTGTATAGCAGATTGTATAATAATAAATAGTATAAAAGTGTAATGTTTAATACAATGTATAAGGTAATATCTAGCATCGTAATTGTATAGTGAATATACAGCAGTGTGGTATACAGTAGGGTGTGTAGAATAATACATAGTGTAATATTACAATGTATAGTCTAAGGTGGTGTATAGTAACGCAGTGTATAATTTAATGTTGGGTTTGTCTATGGCAGTGTATAGTACGGGGTATATCCGTGTGATGTAGGAAAAAGTTTAGCTGGAGGCATATTATATTTTTTGCGACATAGAAGTGTAATGTATGACTTACTGTTAGTAGCTCATCTTATTGGAGAGTATATTGAGTATATTGATATTTACGTAGTGTATATTTCAGTTTTTTACGTGGTGGTCTGGGTGCTGCAGCTCCTTTCTATTACTGCTAATCTTACTTCCTCCCTTTATTACTGCTAATCCTACATAATACACGAGCATAATATGACTTTGAGACCCCCCCCACCACCTACACATTCCACAAGTAGTGACTAATCCCATATCTGCATTTGCCATGAATATGCAAAATTCCTCTGATATGTAAATTTCTTTGTCAAGGCGCTCTCCTCCTCTAACCAAGCGTAAATATACGCTGCCAAGCTTGGTGGTGTTCATTCGGACGCTGTCTTTCCGACAGCCCTGTTCTTCACCTGACGGCTGCTTGCGTTGTGGCCAAAACGTCGTGAGAATTTTATTTCATTATGTTTTATTTTTATTATATTATTATTTCCCTTCTACGTGACTTTACTGAAAGAACCAAGAAGATGAATCCCTGTAGTCACGAAAGCTTTAAATCGAAATTTACTCAATCTTAATTTTGGAGCTTAATTTTGGAGCTTTCGTGAAATTTACTACCTAGTTATCGCCCCAAAACTACATTTACCAGAGTAAATGTAGTTGTGGCGCAGAAGCTGCTTTAGATTGGTGTGTTGTGCTCAACTCGTAAATTGAAGGTCATAAGTTAAAATCCTGTTAAACTCACCCTACATTATTTCCGGGTCGATCAAAGTACCATGTCATGGTAAGTTAGGGCTTGTGGTCGTCCAATGGTTACATCACTCTACTAGCAATCAATAGGTTGCAAGACCAAATTTCATCCCAATCAGGCTCTCAACTCATCATTGCTCATCATTCTTCCACAGTCGATCAAATGACCACGAACAGAGGAAAAGACTTGCTCCTACCACTGTCCTGTTCAATACCACCACTGTCTCAGAACAAACAATTGCACTTTGACACCAACATGTATGAGTGACCAATACCAGACAATCAACTTGTAGCCAAATCTCCCAAAGCCCTATCCTAGGACTTTCCAAACTCCTGTCTCACCTTTGACCATACTACACATTTATTCAGATGGTGGGCATCCAAAAACAAACACATTGGGGCATGCCGAGTGTAGTTTGGAGAGCTCTAGTCCAATGAGACTGTGTTTTTACTTGGTTTGGGGTGTACTGTGGCAGGGCAGTCATGCATGTTGGGTCTTCACCTCTCCACATGTCTTCTCCCTTTCTTCTTCTTATTGAATACCCCACTCTCCGCCTCCTACACGCAGTCAGGGAACAAGAGCAATGTCTGGATGTTGGATTGTTCGGCACAATATAAACATTGCATTATGCTTGATGCAGTGTGTTTGCGTCTTATTATTTGTGTGGGGAGCAGTGAATGCAACTTTCACACGACACTAGGCTGACAGTCACTTGACTCAATTCCTGGCCATGGACATCAGCAAACAGTATACAAATATTTACTGGGCTTCTTTTAGGTTGATTCAACCTTTACTAACGGGTACAGTGTTTAAAAATCAGCACTGGTAAAATACGAATGACTAGATATGGTGGTGGGTACATTATCCTCTCGTTTGCTGGGCTGGCTGTGGCCTCGAAGGCTAAAGTAGGGCACTGGAATTTTGTATCAATATATTTGTTGGGTACATCTGTCATCATACTTCTCTGTGCCTTTTCTCCGCCTCCTCCTTCTGCTGTCGCTTCCGGTTCAGGAGCTCCTTGTAGTTGATATACTCAGGCTTGGGTGGCTGCACATGCACAAGTGCGGAAAATCTTAATGAATGAAAGTGTTCAAGCAAATATGAAACATGGAGATGCGCGTGCAGTCACCGACAGACACCTGCCTACATGCGAAACGGCACACACTTGGGGTGGAGCGGTTGTGCAGTGGTTAATACACTGCGCTATGGTGGGCAAACAGAGTTTGACTCCTGGCCATGACTAACATCAGTGGCGATTAATAGCTGAACTGGTCTTTGGCCCCCCTTCACCAACCTGCACTAGCCAGCATGGTAACGATCTTGATTTGAAGCTTTCGCGACTGCAGGAATCCATACTCATTGGTTCTTTCAGTAAAGTCACGTAGGTAGAAAGAAAAAATAATAATAGATCACAACATTTCGATCGCCACACAAGCAATCGTCTTCAGGTGGGAGTGAGAAACAGGCTGCTGAAACAAGTCCTTATATATAGAACCAGGAGGGGGGAGGGGGGTTGCCGCATTGGGCAAGAGGGTGGGGGCTGGAACTTGTGCTGAGGAGGTGGCCATTGTATTATGATACCCTGGTGTCTACAAACTAAGTTGTGTCTGCGGTAGCAGTTACACTGGGGAAACTAAACGACATGTCTCGGACCGTGTTCGCGAAAACAAGGCAGATTTGAAACACGGCAGAACCAATACCTCTGCCGTGGCTGATCACTGCTTGAACGCGGTGTGCTCACACGACATTGTTTTTTCTGAGACCAAGCTACGCTGCAAACCTTCGGGCTACCATTCAAGCTTTGTTCATGAAGCCATCCAGATATATAAACACAGACATAACTTCAACCGAGAAGATGGGTACAAATTGAGCAATAATTTGAAGGATGTTATTAGAGGCCGACCGAAATTCGGTTTCGGTTTCGGCGCCGAAAGTTGGTAAATGGTCACTTTCGGCATACTTTCGGTTTCGGCCAAAAGTCAATTTTTTACTTTCGGTCTGGTTTCGGTTTCGGACGTCAACTGAAGATCTATTTTTATAATATAACGCTAGTGCTAAGTCTATCAGCCGGTCAGTCGGCGCTAGGCAATCCTATGCGATAGGCTGCATACACACACACGTCAGCAGCAGCAGTAGCTCGCGAGCGAGGTTACAGCCGCAACCATCGTCTGGGGCCGTCAATAAATGACGTAAGGCATCTGGGGGGTGGGGGGGGGCAGCGACTGCGTAGCGATTCGCGCGCTGCGCCACGAACTCGGCGGCCCGAGTTCGATTCCCGCTCACGGCCGGTGACGATTATTTGAACCGGTCCTGGGCCTCCCCTAGGTCAACTCAGCCTCAAACGAGTAAGTGGTGTGGTATGTCAACATCGCCACTGGGGAGACAAAGGCGGCTGGCCGTGGTGAATCCAAGTCCCGGACGAAGCCGGGTAGTAAAGCTAGTCATTCCCTCCCTTTTCTACGCTTGCGAAGCGTGGAGCCCCCTAATGGAACATCTTCGCCGGTTAGAAACATTTAGGCTGGCCTGCCTATGATCAATCCCGGATTTAACCAGGCTGGATTGTGTGAGGAGCTCACAAATCCTCGAAAAATCTGGACAAAGTCCCATCGGTGAGCACCTCCGGCAGGCAAGGTTGCGGTGGCTGGGCCATGGAGCCCGCATGCCCAATCACCGCATGCCTAAACAGCTTTTGTTCGGCCAGATCAAGGGGGCTAAACGGGCACGGCACGGGCTAGAGAAGAGATGGAGTGATGTGGTACAGGAGGATGTGGAGCTGAGTGGACTTGCCGATGACTGGTACCAGCGGTGTCAAGATCGGCCTCTGTGGAGGAGGCTCGTGAAGGACGCTACTGGGCAGTTAGAGGCAGTCGCCCTCCAACAACAGAGGGCGGAGGAGCGATGCTCACAACAACGAGCGGAGCGCCGGGTGGCTAAAGCACAGCAAGTTGGCACAATAGAGGGCACAGATGGTGCATCAGCCAGTCATCTCGGTCATCTCAGTCAGTCGACCCGTGGCACCTGGGTCTGCCCCGTGACCTCCTGCCAGCGGACGTTCAACACTTCACGTGGCCTCAAGGTGCACATGACCTGGCACAAGCATCGTGGTGACATCACCGCCACTTAGTGGCAAATGTCAGTAGTTGTTGTTGTTGTTTCCCTCGGTTTGTGTGTGTCTCTCTCTGTGTGTGGGTGTGTTTTTCTGTGTCTCTCCCTCTGTGTGTCTCTGCGTGGGTCTCTCTCTGTGTGTCTCTCTAGGTGTGTCTCTCTAGGTGTGTCTCTCTATGTGTGTGTCTCTCTATGTGTGTGTCTCTCTCTCTCTGTGTCTCTCTCTGTCTGTCTGTGTCTCCTGCTGCGCACTCTATCCCCTTAGTGGCTGATATACCGTCAATACACATTGACATGCTAATCTCTCACAATGGCCACCTCCTCAGCACAAGCTCCAGCCCCCACCCTCTTGCCCGAAGCGGCAACCCCCCCTCTCCCCCTCCTGGCTCTATATATAAAGATTTGCTTCAGCAGCCTGTTTCTCACTCCCACCTGAAGACGGTTGTGTGGCTATCGAAACGTCATGATCTATAAAAAAAATGTTTTACCCACGTGACTTTACCGAAAGAACCAAAGAGCATGGTGACGTTTAGTAGAAGAAACACCTCCACGACCAACATGGCATTGGGAAGCATTCGTTCAGCAGTGAACTGACAAAGGACTGAATTATAATTATCACACATTTAATGCTAGCACAAATGGCAACATTTTATTCGATTCTGTATTTTTGTGTGTGTATATATGCTGAGTACGTATGAACTCCATTCAGACAGGATCTTATTTCACATCACTCATTGTCCACACTGCCCTGCAGGGCACTGTCCATCACAATAATGGAAGGCAGCGTATATTGAGGCCTGGATGCTCTATGGGCACTCGCTTACCTCGTAATTTATTTTAGGTAAAAAAAACAAAGCTCGCTCGTGGACCTGCCAAGTCCAGATACACATGAACACGTGCTTGCTTCGGATGCCTGGTGCTCCGCACAGGAGTTTAGATCTAGTAACCTGATGCTTTGTGTTTGAAAGTTTCTGCATCCTGAAGGGCAATATCCAAGTGTTCATGGTACATGGGGGTTTTCAATAAACAGCAGGAAAACACTGAGGTTGGCCACGTGGCATGTTCGAACAGTCACTGTAGAACAGAGGCTTTCATTTCTCAGGGGTTGTACCGATATCACTTGGACCTCTGTGGTATACAGGTGGTCTGGTGGGCTGGTTCTGGTTTCAGTCACCATGAGGGGCGGACAATTCTCCTTGTTCCATAGCCTGCTGCCAGTGGCCCTTCAACACTTCACGTGGCCTCAAAGTGCACAAGCGGCATTGTCATATCACCACCACTTAGTGGTGAATTGCGATTGTATGCTAATTTATACAGGAGCGTTGTGTGCGCTTTTGTAGGTGGGGAATGGCGGCACGGGTGGTTGGCGCACTGCGTTACAAGCCTGGTGACCTGAGCTCGATTACTGGTAACAGTTCACATCGGTGGCAAGTGATGTATGTGCCAAAGTGCAGGGTGCAGAGCATTGATGCAAGGGAGAGGCAAATGCAACCAATGGAGGAAGGTAATGAAGCTAGCCAGAAATTTGGAACAACTGTGTGTGCGCGTGTGAGAGAGGAATATCTGAAACGGTTCAGGGCTTCACCGAAGTCGACTTGGTCTTAAATGAGTACCTGATGCGGTGCGTAAACATCAGCAATGGGGAGACAGAGGCGGCTGGGTATAATACCGGTCGCACAAACCCCTCTTGTCCTGTGCCAGCCCTTCTTAGGTGCTAACAGCACTTGCCCCCGAAAGTTCATCAAGACTGAATGGGGGGTTTGTGTCGTTGTGTCTCTGCACGAGCTTGTAGCCCTACCTTTGCGCCCAGGCGAATGGCGCGCGCGCGCTCACACTCGCGCTGCCGCTCGCGACTGTAGCCCGTGAGCCCAAACTTGTGCACCTCCAGCCTGGCCTGAACACACGCAGGGACCACAGCCAGCATTAGGGGGAGGTCTTTCAGATACTTGATATTTTAAAAGTAATGTAATCCCGTAACATAATCCTGCATTTGGTATGTTTTAAGTTGCATAACCCGATCATTTGGGAGGGTCCCCCCACATGCAGTGGGCATTGCGGTTGTTTGTCTATTCTACACCATGTGTGCATGTTGAACTTCTTTCGCAACGTACGTAGCCAACCGTGCCAATCGGTTTGGTGAAGGGACCAGTTCAGTTATCACTCACCACTGACAGCTGTAGCCGGGAACTGAACGCAAATAAACCGGGCTCGTAGCACATTGTGCTAATCACTATATCAGGGCAATCTGATTATTTTTATTAACATTGTCCAAAAGAAAAATGGGAGTGTGCTCGTCTGCATTGGTGGCCCTGAGATGATGAAAGGGGAAAGTTCATCCTTTGGATAACTACTGGTAGCATTTGTCACAAAGTGATAATCAGTATTATTCATTTTGCAGGAATGATGGGTCAAGTCAACCAGGCATGAGGATTTAAACTCACATTGCGAGGTGAGCAATCTAACCACAGCATATCCACCTGACAAATGTGTTCACAGCTTACTTTGGATTGCTAAGTTTTAATGAAACAGGTCCACATTAGGTATTTCGGAAGTGATATAAACTGATTACTGGACTAATATATAATTTGAAAAAATGTATTCAACATTTAAAATAACAGAACAAAGTGGCACTTGTATAGACCAGGGCTCACAATAATGATGCGATTTGAATCTCATTTACAAAAGAGTCACTACGATAACAGCACTATACAACTTGTACATGGAGACCCATTGCACATTACAATGTGATAACGATAACTGCACATTGTGATGTGATAACGATAATTGCACATTGTGATGTGATAACGATAATTGCACATTGTGATGTGATAACAATAATTGCACATTGTAATGTGATAACGATAATTGCACATTGTAATGTGATAACGATAACTGTGGTCTTTGCAGCACCATCATTGTCTCATTTATAAGCAACCAGTATATGCGAAATAGTGATAATCTGATTACACGTGAAAATTTAGTTTTGTTGACTATCATCATCTATACGCTGCTTAATGCATGAAACGGGTCTCAATGAGCAACTCAAAAAACACATTGGCACATGTAGATGTTACGAAGCAGTTATGTGCTTTCCAAGAGAAACAAACTGGATTCCCATATTACTGGTACCTGCCTTGGATATGTGACTAAACAAACATGTTTTTGGTTAACGCCAGCAACGGAAACTTTCTTACAACAACAGCTTCACAGTCGTGTAAGGTTAGAGTGAGTGACATCAGACCTTTTCAATGCTGAACCCAGTCTCTTGGTCACTGCTGGGTACATTGGCCACCTCCTGCAGCATGGTACACACACACAGATTCGCACACCGTAAATCCAAAGAACATGCACTCCACACTGATCACATGCAGAATAATTATGACGACACTGATGGTGATGTTGATGGAGAGAAGGGTAGGTTACGATAAATAGGATTCTATTGATTGACCAGTGGAGGTGGGCTGCAGAGGTTTTGTGGCAACATCTACAACCAGACTGCTTAGAGACCTGGGAATTAAGGGCCAGAGCCAGCGTTCGGCAATCAGAGCTGTATCGGAGGCGGCAGAAGGCAGCAGTCAGTGGCTCTGGATGAAGAGGAAAGACCCCAGCTGGGCCCCAAAGTGAGAGGGCCAGGAGGTATGCAGTCAACAATGCTTGACTCAGGGAGGAGGACGCCCCTGCCATGCATAGTCCCATGGGATGTTGGCTATCAACAACAAGGCAACTCCTATGACTAATTGGGAATGGGACGCAAGCGTAGGATTGATCACCCTGTCGCTGGCCGCCTTTGGGGAGGGTGTATAGTATGAAAGGCCGAAACACCCTAGGAACCAAAGGGTCACTACTGACGATGCGCTCCCCAAATTTCACCAGGCTCACTGTTCATGAACTCTTGGAAGTGCTTGCACAAAGGATAGTAACATCTCATCCTGTGTTCTTTGGAATTGTGGTTGTCATGTTGTTGGAGATGGAGGTGAGGTGTGCTGATGAAAATGACTGCCAGCTTGTCAGTGTTGTTGATGGTTATAGTCAATGGTAACGAGGAATTTCTACTGAAATGCTGAAAGGAGGCAAAAGCGTGTTGGAGGATTTGCACAAGGTCAACAAAGCTACCTGCTATAGGGAACAGCCACCACAGGACTAAAAGAAGGCGACCAAGGAGAACAACTAAAAACAGATGGTAAGATACTGAGAATACTGTGATGACAGATATTGGGAGGTTATGTCGACTTTGCAGCACCTGTGGGAACTATAAAATGGTAGAAAGTATTTGTGAGGTGTGGTGGCACCACTTGCTTTGACCATGACATCTTTATCTGTGGATGGGAATTCAACATAAGAAGCAATGACGCTGCTCTTATAGGAAAGTGTGCTACGGTGATGCTGTTGACACTGAATAAACTATATGCTGCTGATGATAATGATGTTTCTAGCATCCATGGGGAAAGAGTTAAGTTTATAGGGTAAAGCGTTCGGTGCTGTGAACAGCCAATGATGATGCTAAGAGTCGTGATTATAAAGCTGATATTGATAAGAATTTAACATTCACCACTGCTAATGAAAATAATGTTGATAATAGCAAGGGAGGAAGAAACGCTGGAGATAATTTTATTATGATGTCGACAGAGAGAAAAACTGCTTTGACAAAGATTGTACTACTGAAAGTGATGACCATACTTTTAGGACCGAGGTATGATGATGTTATAAATGTTGTGGGCGGCGTGTGGTGGTGTTGGTAAGTCAAGGAAATCTTACTGCAGTCTGCTTCGTGCCATTCTCCTTAGCCACTTGTGGCTTCTCCTTCTGTCGCTTTCTCTTGCGCGGATCCTCATACACGACCAACTGAATGGCCTTGCCTCCCGTTTTGGCCTGGCTCCCTGGGCCAGCCCCACTCTCCTCACTGCCGACCTCATTTTCACTGCCAGCTCCGTTCTTCGCAGCAGCTCCCTTTCTCTCTCCATCTGGTGCTGACTCACCCAACAATTCATAGAAGCATAAGAGCCAGGAATTGTTCTTAAAGGCGACAATTGGAAGAAGTTCACATTTTCTCAAAATTTTGTATTTAAGCGTTCTGGATTCATAATCAACAAATCATTTGTCCGCCTTAAAAGGTAGTACATGCAGTGTGGTGCTGCAAATAAATAATACAGTAATCCCTTGCGAACCACAAGGTTCCTGAAAACCCTCACAGTTGGTAAATTCACGGTTGTTAAAGTGCAGGGGGCCTAAGGGAAATAAGGGGTTAGGTCAGCGGTCGGGAACCTATGGCTCGTGAGCCATATATGGCTCTTCCGGTGACGGCATATGGCTCCCAGACAATTTTGAGTTGAAAAAAAAAGTTTGGAACTGATTTTAAAATACTTGTGATATTGCTTAATAATACTGTGTAATTTTAAAGTAAACAGAAATTAGTTTTGAAGATAAATTTCACGGGTCACGGATCCCGTGACCCGTGGGTCGGGTCGGGAATCAATGGCTCGCGAGCATGTCACGGTTCATTGTAAAGGTGAAGAAATCCATTTGATCAGATAGCCAACTAGTTTATCCGCTTCAACCCTTGTAACGGAAAAGATGGCGAAAAGAAAAAAAGACGATGATTACCGTGCATTCCAGGCTGCGTGGACAGAGGAATTTGCATTTGTGGAGAGAGCAGGATCTGCGGTATGCCTAATATGCAATGATAAAATTGCATCGATGAAACGGTCAAATATAAAGCAGCACTTCGATACGCACCATGCTTCATTTGCATCGAAACATCCAGCGGGGGACAGCAGGAAAAAGGCATGCGAAGAGCTACAGCGGAGAGTGCAGACGAGTCAGCAGCAACTACGTGTGTGGACCAAGCAAGGTGACGGGAATTCCGCTAGCTTTGCGGGTGCTTTGGCAATAGTAAGGAATGGAAAGCCATTCACAGATGGCGAGTATTCCAAAACATTCATGCTTGATGTGGCCAATGAACTGTTTGATGACTTCCCAAATAGAGACAAGATAATCAAACGAATAAAAGACATGCCTCTGTCAGCAAGAACTGTTCACGATCGTAGCATCATGATGGCAAATCAAGTCGAGGAAACACAAATTAAGGACATAAACGCCGGGACATACTTTTCTCTCGCGTTAGATGAGTCAACAGACGTTAGCCATCTATCTCAGTTCAGTATTATTGCCAGGTATGCTGCAGGTGACACACTGCGTGAGGAAAGCTTGGCTGTTTTGCCAATGAAAGGGACAACAAGAGGAGAGGATTTATTCACGTCTTTCATGGAGTTTGATAAAGAAAAAAAAACTACCGATGGATAAACTTATTTCTGTCTGTACTGATGGTGCACCCTGTATGTTGGGGAAGAACAACGGATTTGTAGCGCTTCTCCGTGAACATGAAAAGAGAGCCATCCTAAGTTTTCATTGCATCCTGCACCAGGAGGCGCTTTGCGCTCAGACGTGTGGCCAGGAGCTTGGTGAGGTGATGTCGCTGGTCATTCGAGTGGTCAACTTTATTGTTTCCCGAGCTTTAAATGATCGCCAGTTTAAAGCTCTGTTAGAAGAAGTTGGGAATCATTATCGCGGTCTGCTTTTACACAGCAACGTGCGTTGGTTGTCAAGGGGGAAGGTGCTCAGCCGTTTTGCAGCTTGCCTGAGTGAAATCCGGACTTTTCTTGAAATGAAAGGCGTCAAGCATCCTGAACTAGACAACACTGACTGGCTCCTGCAGTTTCACTATCTCGTGGACATAACTGGCCATCTGAACCAGCTCAATGTGAAAATGCAAGGTATTGGAAATACAATCTCATCCCTTCAACAAGCAGTGTTTGCATTTGAAAGGAAGCTGGAAGTCTTTCTCAGGGACATTGAAACAGGTCGTCTTCTGCACTTTGAAAGACTGCGACAATTTAGAGATGCATGCTTAGCAAGTGACTCCACTCAACATCTGGATCTCCAGCAGCTAGCTGGATTTAGTCCAATCTCCTGCAGTCATTCAAAGCACGTTTTGGAGAATTTCGTGCGCGCACTGGTCTTTTCAAGTTCATCACTCATCCACATGAGTGTGCAGTGGACAAAGTCGACCTGACATGCATCCCCGGGGTCTCTATCGGAGACTTTGAGCTGGAAGTTGCTGACCTGAAGGCATCAGACATGTGGATGAGTAAGTTCAAGTCACTTAATCGAGAGTTGGAAAGTCTTGCGCGACAGCGAGCAGAGCTGGCGAGGGAACACAAGTGGACAGAAATAAAAAATCTTCAACCTGAAGACCAGCTGATTCTTAAAACTTGGAACGAGCTTCCTGTGACATACCACACAATGCAGCGTGTGAGTATTGCCGAATTGACCATGTTTGGCTCTACATATGCATGTGAGCAGTCATTCTCGCATATGAGGAACATTAAGACCAACCTACGCTCACGTTTAACTGATGGAAGCCTCAACGCCTGCATGAAGCTCAACCTCTCCACGTATGAACCAGACTACAAGGCCATCAGCAAAACCATGCAGCACCAGAAGTCGCATTAAAAGACATATTTAATTTATTATACGTAAAAAATACTATATGGCTCTCAATGAAATTTATTTAGAAATATTTGGCTTTTATGGCTCTCCCAGTCAAAAAGGTTCCCGACCCCTGGATTAGGTCAACCAGAGCCTCGGTCAGACTCGTCACAGCTTAACTAAGTTGCCTATTTATTAACTAAACACCGAGTAAAATACAGTACATTACACAATGACATAATAAAAAATACATTCACTTTACAACCCTTGAATATTAATGATGACAATGAGATGATGGGGGAAGGGGTGGTTAAAAAGAGGTGGTGCTCAGGCCCCCCCCCCCTCTTACTCCAGGCCACAGACCCGACACTCTCTCACCTTCACTTGCTACACGCTTCGGGTCCATGATGAAGAGCACAATGATTGTGTACTGTACAGTACTGTACAACAAAACAGATGGGCAGCTGATCAGCTAAGCATCGTCACAGCGCCGTGAAATTTGTAACAATGATGTCACGCAATGCAATGTCATACTCTTGGGTCTTTCGGTCAAGTCGCGTCAATAACAAAATCATCTTCAGGTGAAAACGATTGCTTCACCTGAAGACGATTGCTTGTGTTGCGATCGAAACGTCGTGATGTATTATTTTTTATTTACGTGACTTGACCGAAAGACCCAAGAGTATGAATTCCTGCAGTCACGAAAGCTTTAAATCAATGCAATGTCATCTTGAAATGCAATGATGTGATAACTGTGTGCTTACCCATTGATACTCACATTTCCCAGCCGCAATTAGTAAATTGTTATGCTGTACAATTATTTTGTGAGACGGAGCATGAATCTGACCTATCACGGAGGTAGCAACGTGGAGCAGAAACAGGATTAGGTAGCAACAGACCCAGAGGTGCCCCCTCGCGTGAGTCTGAGGCAACATGGCAGATGCTACGTGGCAGCGCCAATTTGATTTCACGACTCGGCGCAACTCGTGATTCGTGTATACTCAAACCTAGATACTCGCGGCCGATAAACAGGTACACAGAAGTAAATCCGTGGACACCCAAATCTCGCGGTTGGAAAGGGAATACTGTTATTAAAACTGTTAGAATGCATTCAGAAATAATGATTCATAGTGGCTCGAAACGACTTGCTCTAGCAACACATCACTGTCTTGCAGGGTAATTTTTCACTCACGTCCTGGACATCCCTACAAGGATCCATCAAACCTGCCTGGATCAAAGGTGTGTATCACCACACCAAAATGTGTTTAAAGCCAGGGCCCCATGATGTTCATGAATGACTGACTCTATCCTATAACATCATACCACTAAATAGCAGTTAAATTTCGATGTAAAGCTTTCGTGACTGCAGGGATTCATCTTCTTGGTTCTTTCGGTAAAGTCATGTAGAAGGGAAATAATAAAATAATAAAAATAAAACAATAAAATAATTCTCACGACGTTTCGGCTACAATGCAAGCAGCCGTCCTCAGGTGAAGAATGAAACACCACCAAGCTTGGAGCGTATATTTAAGCTGGGTTGGAGGGGGGAAGAAGAGCGCCTTGACAAAATAATTTGCATATCAAGAGAAATTTAGCATATTTATGGGAAATGCGTAGGTGGGCGGGAGGTTTCAAAGTCATATTATGCCCATTGACATATTTCGTTGCTTCCTCTTAGTATCTTTCACGCGACGGTCAATGGTATAGTGTATAGCAGATTGTATAAATAGTATAAAATTGTAATGTTTAATACAATGTATAAGGTAATATACAATATCGTAATTGTATAGTGAATATACAGCAGTGTGGTATACAGTAGGGTGGGTAGAATAATACTTAGGGTAATATTATAGTCGAAGGTATAGAGTGCGTATAGTAATACAGTATATAATTTAATGTTGGGGTTGTCTATGGTAGTATATAGTACGGGGTAGACCCGTGTGATGTAAGAGAAAAAAGTTTAGTTGGAAGCATATTATATTTTTTGCGACATAGAATTGTAATATATTACTTACTGTTAGTAGCTCAGCTTATTGGAGAGTATATTTAGTATACTGATGATACTACGTAGTTTATACTTTAGTTTTTTACGTGGTGGTTTAGTAACTGCAGCTACATACTATTAACATTCCTTTCCTTTGTTAATGCTACCCCTATCCCCTCCCTTTGATGCTGCTAATCCTGCATAATGCACGGGCATAATATGACTTTGAAACCCCCAGCCCACCTCCTACGCATTTCCCATAAATATGCTAAATTCCTCTTGATATGCAAATTATTTTGTCAAGGCGCTCTTCTTCCCCCCTCCAACCCAGCTTAAATATACGCTCCAAGCTTGGTGGTGTTTCATTCTTCATCTGAGGATGGTTGCTTGCGTTGTAGCCGAAACGTCGTGAGAATTATTTCATTACGTTTTATTTTTATTATTTCCCGTTCTACGTGACTTTACCGAAAGAACCAAGAAGATAAGTAGCAGTTGTTTAATAGGTCACATCCTGCTAATAGGACTCAGTTAACCCTTTCCCGTTCCTACGACGAACATGTACATCATCAGTTTGTCTTGCGATTCCATACGTTTACGTCATCAGAATGGAATTAATTCCAAATGGAATCGGAAATAAAAGGCCATGCAGGAGGGCGTGGCAGAATTTGGCACCAGCTACCATAGAGTGCGGTCGTGTTGCTACAGTTCTCTACGGTGAGAACGGTACAATGTCTTGAACAACGGTGCTACGCCTCTCTAAATAAAATTTACGCTAACCGCTTGCTCGCTCCAAGATTGTGCACGACCCATCCAGCAATTGGCAGATGGATGACAACAGGTTAAGTGGAAAACCAGCCCAGGAATTGCCTTTTTGAAACAAATGCCACCAGAAATCAATGGTCCAGAATGTACATTGGTCAATGGACTGTTTTATGTAAAACAACACATTGATGTTATTACCCACAACTCACCATGATGGTACAGGTAGTCCCAAATTAACACGACTCCGTTTAGCACAAATCTGTTTTTACACGATTTACAAAAGTAAGGCCGGACCCTGGTTTAATGAGCTCAACTTAACGATTTTACACCATTTTAGTGTAATTTTTCAGAAGCAAAATTTGACACCACGTTCCCACGTACATTACAGTCCAGTACCCAAGTGTGAGGCAACACGAACGTCGCGGGCAGTGGGCGGAAGCAGCGAGCCACCCGCTCAGTATTTGTTCCACCTTGTACTGGCTCAGACGTGTGCGTGTTTCATCTCACAATTCAATACCTTTAAAAGTATGTTCATATTGAAAATACAGTCCCCGGGTTACAGAAAGGTTAGGTTCCCGAGAACAATCGATAACCGTAGTTTTTCGTATGTCGGAAACTGAACAATTTCCCCCGAAAACCACACACTTCGATTGCTGTTGGCTGAGACCATACGCAATCGAAGTGTGTGAAATAAAGTACATACAGTAAAAAACTAATGACATACACTTAAAAATAGGTTGCGGCATTTATCCGTGACCTCATAATGCTGCACTACTTGCGCTTAAGTAACTAAAGAAAACATTTTTGCATATTGAATTTTTTTTACATGATTTATGGGAGAATTTGCCTCAGGTCCGAATTCCGTAAGTCAGGTCTTCCGCAACCCGGGAACTTACTTTAGTGTATAGAATCCCTCGCCAACAGCGGACTTAACAACCACAGTTTGATGTATACACGGTGTATTTTTTATATGCCAATTTACCAACCACAGCCTGGAAATTTGAATATCCACGGGTAATCAAGGTGTTAAGGAAGCCACGTGACGTAGGTATTACGTCACTGCATCACAGCATGATATCATTGTATTGCGTGACGTTATTAAAGAAGATTATACCGATAACGTCATTTTATTTTTTCCTGCGATTCCGAGAAAGAGTAAATTTTTCCCTTAATCATGGACCCGAAGCGTGCAGCGAGTGGTGAAGCTGAGAACGTCGCGTCTGTGCCTCGGAGGAAGAAGGCGAGGGATGGGCTGAGCCCCCTCCTTCTAACCAGCCCTTCCCCCATCATCTCATCGTCATCGTTAATATTCAAGGTATGTAAATGTAACGTAATGTTTATGTTTCATTGTTTTATTGTAATATACTGTAGTTACTCATTGTTTAGTTAATAAACAGGCAACTTAGTTAAGCTATGATGAGTCTGAGCGCAGCCGTGATTCCCCTAACCCCCAATGTTTCCAGAGGCCCTGAAATTTACCGACTGCGGATTTGCCTTCTCCAGGAACCTAGCCCCCGTGGTTAGAGGGCTTGCTGTATTCGTAATGCGTGGTAAGCGTTAGAAGTGTGGTGGTGATACCCTCCTCTACTCCACCCATCACCGCAAGCATTCGTTCATCATTCTGCTGGTGAGTGTACTAATCTTTTTCCTTATATACATGACAAAAAGTTTAATTATGATTACAGATTAAAAACATTCTAAATGTGTTATTTATGTACAAAAGTGTAAAAAATAAAAATTCTGCACTTAACGATTTTCTATTCTTACAATTTATCTTTCTCTCCACTCCACCCACCACAGCTCACGTGCGCATTCTTTACTTTAGGTTACCTTCACCATTATTTATTTTCGTTTAAATGTTATTCATGCAGAACACATACATAAAAGGCAACAATAAAAAGCATTAACCAAAATAGTCATAATGAGAATGATACAATTGTCGATCGAGTTGGGGGCTTGGAACGCACCCACTAATTTTTATTATTTATTTCGGGAAAAGATTGTTTGATTAACCCAATTTCTCCTTACACAAACATTTTCTAGAATGCATCTATCCTGTTAATCGGGGGCAACTTGGACACGATTTTGTAGATTTTAATCCAGATCACCAGTAGTTATGGCTCAGTTGTATTGTCTGCATTACATTTGTCAATAATACATTCCATTCAAATTTTATTACACTGACTGCATCAGTGATCCTTTCATGCAAGAATTGATCAAAATAGTAATGAATCAATACATCATTATATGGCAGCCTATGCTACAATGAACTTAAGAGGAAATCATTCGATAGGTAGTGGGTCAAGTGTGATGATACCATCATTGTGGAGGGGAGACTTGGGCTCCTCAAGGGCAGCTTGATGCAGGTCACGCAGATGGCTGGGCAGCGGCTCCCGACCACCACTCTTTCGAAGCCCCTTGCCGCGTGTTGTTCCACTAATCTTGAGGTTCCCTCTGGAACCCTTGCTGTGCTTGCCCACTGGAACCTGTGTTTTGGCTACAGGCCTGCTGTCGGAGCCACTTGTGTCCGTCAGAGCCTCTCTCTGCTTCTTCTTGGCAGGGCCTTTACTGTGAGTGCTCCTAGCCGGGTTATCTCCTGAGGACACGCCACACGTAATTAGACGCGCTTCCCGAAAAAGACACCATTAGGCATGAGCAGGTGATGAACACTTGTATACATTTTTTCAGCAAAAATCACTTTGAATGCCAAACCATTTCAAATAACTTAAATTACGTGCAACATACTCTGCGGCTGGGGCAAAGCAGCAATCTAACCTATATAATTCATTTTTTGTCTGTCTGTCTGTCCGTCTGTCTGTCTGTCCGCCTGTCTGTCCGTCTGTCTATCCGTCTGTCTGTCCGTCTGCGGACGCTCGCTCGCGGGGGATTTGGCTCTCGGACCGTGGGGATCGCCGAAATTAAATTTTGCCGTTGGGCACGCCCCCGGCCCCGCGGTGAACATAGGCATTTCCGATTTTTTGTCTCTAAACTTTAAATCGGACCGATTATCGATTTAGTGCGATACCTCTTTATTTATTTATTTACAATTGCTGACCGGCACATGACGAAGAACGCCGTTGCGCATGCGCGAAGGCGGTTGCCCCTGGCAACGGGCGGTTGGCCCCTGGCAACGGGCGGTTGCCCCTGGCAACGGGCAGCATCGCCGTTGCTGCGAGGTGGACACCATTTTTAATTCCCGTTAAAAATATGCACACGCATTAACACGCGACGCTGAGGTAAATTCATCAAAGTTTCACGTCCTCTTCACTCCCCCCCCACCCCAAAGTGTGCAATTACTATTATAGGGTCGGTAGATAATAAAATTATAGCGATTAAACAGTATTATTGTAGCGCGGGGGGGGGGGGGGGGGGGTAGCGGCCCCAGCACCCAGCCTCGGCCGGGTGGGCAATCTAGGCGAGGCCGGAGGCTCTGCACGGTACTAGGCCTCGACACCCCACACTTGTCAGGCGAAGACTTTGTGCTATAAACTCGATATACCCAGCGTTGCCCGGGGGAAAAAATACATTTAAAATCTTCTGAAAACTTTAAAACATAACATACCAATGAAAATACAACTGTGTAATTTAAAATGTAAAACCGACCGCGCCAAGAATCGATTCTCTGAATCCCGCAAAGGAATCGAAGGTTGTCGACTCCTTTAGAATCGGCTTATTCCCGTTTAATATAAGTTGGTTATAGAGTTGATATAAACTGCTACGAATGGGAAATATCCGGCGTTGACCGGGGCAAAAATATAATTAAAAACTCCTGAAAACTTTAAAACATAACATACCAATGAAAATAAAACTCAGTAATTAAAAATGTAGCCCAAGCGCGAAAAGAAGCAATTCTTTGCAATCGCGCAAAGGAATCATCGAGGGTTGTAGATTACTTTAGAATCGCCATATTCCCTTTTTAACAAACTGCGTGTCGCCAAGTTTGCTTAACATTTCCAACAGACACACACATTTAGCTTTTACATTTAACATACAAAACGTCAGCATGTACTGCTGTCATCATAGGCAAAATATATACACCCTCACCACTCTCCCTCACCACTCTCCCTCACTCACCATCACCACTCACCCTCAACACTCTCCCTCACCGCTCACCACTCACCATCACTGTGGTGGTGGTACCTGCTATGATAACAGTAGTACAAGCTGAGGTTTTGTTTGTTAAATGTCAAAAGCTAAATTAGTGAATGTGTGTGTCTGTTCTAAATGTTAAGCATACTTGGCGACACGTAAGTAAGTTTTTAAAACGGAAATTGGGTGAGTGGTGGTGGTGAGGGTGAGTGAGGGTGAGTGGTTAGGGTGATTAGTGAGGGTGAGTGGTGAGGGTGAGTGGTGAGGGAGAGTGGTGAGGGAGAGTGGTGAGGGTGAATAGTGAGTGGTGAGGGTGAGTGGTAAGTGGTGAGGGTGAGTGATGATTGGTGAGGGTGTGATTGGTGAGGATGAGTGGTGAGTAGTGAGGGTGAGTGGGGAGGGTAAGTGGCGGTTGTGAGTGGTGATTAGTGAGGGGTGAGGGTGAGCGTGAGTGGTGAGGGTGAGGTTGAGTGGTGAGGGTGAGTGGTGAGCGGTGAGGGTTAGTAGTGAGGGTGATTGGTTGTTGTGAGGGTGAGTGGTGAGGGGTGAGTGGTGAGGGTGAGCATGAGTGGTGAGGGTGAGCAGTGAGGGTGATTGGTGAGGGTGTGATTGGTGAGGATGAGTGGTGAGTGATCAGGGTGAGTGGTGAGGGTGAGTGGTGAGGGTGAGTGGCGAGGGTGAGCAGTGAGGGTGAGTGGTGATTGGTGAGGGTGTGATTGGTGAGGATGAGTGGTGAGTGGTCAGGGTGAGTGGTGAGGGTGAGTGGTGAGGGTGAGTGGTGAGGGAAAGTGGTGAGGGAGAGTGGTGAGGGTGAGTGGTGAGGGTGAGGAGTGAGTGGTGAGGGTGTGATTGGTGAGGATGAGTAGTGATTAGTGAGGGGTGAGTGGTGAGGGTGAGCGGTGAGGTTGAGTGGTGAGGGTGAGTGGTGAGGGTGAGTGGTGATTGGTGAGGGTGAGTGTGATTGGTGAGGGTGTGATTGGTGAGTGGTGAGGGTGAGTGGTGAGGGTGAGTGGTGAGCAGTGAGGGTGAGTGGTTGTTGTGAGGGTGAGTGGTGAGTGGTGAGAGTGAGTGGTGAGGGTAAGTGACGGTTGTGAGTGGTGATTAGTGAGTGGTGAGGGTGAGTGGTGAGGGGTGAGCATGAGTGGTGAGGGTGAGTGGTGAGGGTGAGTGGTGAGCGTGAGTGGTGAGGGTGAGTGGTGATTGTTGAGGGTGTGATTGGTGAGAATGAGTGGTGAGTAGTGAGGGCGAGTGGTGAGTGGTTAGGGTGAGTGGTGAGGGTGAGTGGCGGTTGTGAGGGGTGATTAGTGAGGGGTGAGTGGTGAGGGTGAGCGTGAGTGGTGAGGGTGAGTGGTGAGTGGTGAGGGTGAGCGGTGAGGGTGAGCAGTGAGGGTGAGCAGTGAGGGTGAGTGGTGATTGGTGAGGGTGTGATTGGTGAGGATGAGTGGTGAGTGGTCAGGGTGAGTGGTGAGGGTGAGTGGTGAGCAGTGAGGGTGAGTGTTGAGGGTGAGTGGTTAGGGTGAGTAGTGAGGGTGAGTGGTGAGGGAGAGTGGTGAGGTAGAGTGGTGAGGGAGAGTGGTGAGGGAGAGTCGTGAGGGTGAATGGTGAGGGTGAATGGTGAGGGTGAGGGTGAGTAATGAGTGGTGAGGGTGAGTGGTAAGTGGTGAGGGTGAGTGGTGATTGGTGAGGGTGTGATTGGTGAGGATGAGTGGTGAGTAGTGAGGCTGAGTGGTGAGGGTGAGTGTGGAGGGTGAGTGGCAGTTGTGAGTGGTGATTAGTGAGGGGTGAGTGGTGAGGGTGAGCGTGAGTGGTGAGGGTGAGGTTGAGTGGTGAGGGTGAGTGGTGAGCGGTGAGGGTGACCAGTGAGGGTGAGTAGTGATTGGTGAGGGTGTGATTGGTCAGGATGAGTGGTGAGTGGTGAGGGTGAGTAGTGAGGGTGAGTGGTGAGCGTGAGTGGTTGTTGTGAGGGTGAGTGGTGAGGGTGAGTAGTGAGGGTGAGTGACGGTTGTGAGTGGTGATTAGTGAGTGGTGAGGGTGACTGGTGAGGGTGAGCGTGAGTGGTGAGGGTGAGTGGTGAGGGTGAGTGGTGAGCGTGAGTGGTGAGGGTGAGTAGTGATTGTTGAGGGTGTGATTGGTGAGGATGAGTGGTGAGTCGTGAGGGTGAGTGGTGAGGGTGAGTGGTGAGGGTGAGTGTTGAGGGTGAGTGGCAGTTGTGAGTGGTGATTAGTGAGGGGTGAGTGGTGAGGGTGAGCATGAGTGGTGAGTGGTGAGGGTGAGTGGTGAGGGTGAGTGGTGAGCGGTGAGGGTGAGCAGTGAGCGTGAGTGGTGATTGGTGAGGATGAGTGGTGAGTGGTCAGGGTGAGTGGTGAGGGGTGAGGGTGAGTGGTGAGGGTGAGTGGTGAGGGTGAGTGGTGAGCGGTGAGTGGTGAGGGTGAGTGGTGAGAGTGAGTGGTGAGCGGTGAGGGTGAGTGGTGAGGGTGAGTGGTGAGGGTGAGTGGCGGTTGTGAGTGGTGAGGGTGAGTGGTGAGGGTGAGTGGTGAGGGTGAGTGGTGAGGGTGAGTGGTGAGAGAGTGGTTAGTTTTGAGGGTGAGTGGTGAGGTTGAGTGGTGAGGGTTAGTGGAGTGGTGAGTGGTGATTGGTCAGTGGTGATTGGTGAGGATGAATGGTGAGTAGTGAGGTTGAGTGGTGAGGGTGAGTGGTGAGGGTGAGTGGTGAGGGTGAGTGTTGGTTGTGACGGTGAGTGGTGAGTGGTGAGGGTGAGTGGTGAGGGTGAGTGGTGAGGGTGAGTGTTGAGGGTGAGTGGCAGTTGTGAGTGGTGATTAGTGAGGGGTGAGTGGTGAGGGTGAGCATGAGTGGTGAGTGGTGAGGGTGAGTGGTGAGCGGTGAGGGTGAGCAGTCAGCGTGAGTGGTGATTGGTGAGGATGAATGGTGAGTGGTTAGGGTGAGTGGTGAGGGTGAGGGTGAGTGGTGAGGGTGAGTGGTGAGGGTGAGGGTGAGTGGTGAGCGGTGAGGGTGAGTGGTGAGGGTGAGTGGTGAGCGGTGAGGGTGAGCGGTGAGGGTGAGTGGTGAGGGTGAGTGGTGAGGGTGAGTGGCGGTTGTGAGTGGTGATTAGTGAGTGGTGAGGGTGAGTGGTGAGGGTGAGTGGTGAGGGTGAGTGGTGAGGGTGAGTGGTGAGAGAGTGGTTAGTTTTGAGGGTGAGTGGTGAGGTTGAGTGGTGAGGGTTAGTGGAGTGGTGAGTGGTGATTGGTCAGTGGTGATTGGTGAGGATGAATGGTGAGTAGTGAGGTTGAGTGGTGAGGGTGAGTGGTGAGGGTGAGTAGTGAGGGTGAGTGTTGGTTGTGACGGTGAGTGGTGAGTGGTGAGGGTGAGTGGTGAGGGTGAGTGGTGAGGCTGAATGGTGAGAGTGAGTGGTGAGGGAGAGTGGAGAGTGGTGAGGGTGAGCGTGAGTGGTGAGGTTGAGTGGTGAGGGTGAGTGGTGAGCGGTGAGGGTGAGGGCGAGTGGTGATTGGTGAGGGTGTGATTGGTGAGGATGAGTGGTGAGTAGTAAGGGTGAGTGGTGAGCGGTGAGGGTGAGTGGTTGTTGTGAGGGTGAGTGGTGAGTGGTTAGAGTGAGTGACGGTTGTGAGTGGTGATTAGTGAGTGGTGAGGGTGAGTGGTGAGGGGTGAGCGTGAGTGGTGAGGGTGAGTGGTGAGGGTGAGTGGTGAGCGTGAGTGGTGAGGGTGAGTGGTGATTGTTGAGGGTGTGATTGGTGAGGATGAGTGGTGAGCGTGAGTGGTGAGGGTGAGTGGTGATTGTTGAGGGTGTGATTGGTGAGGATGAGTGGTGAGTCGTGAGGGTGAGTGGTGAGGGTGAGTGTTGAGAGTGAGTGGTGAGGGTGAGTGGCAGTTGTGAGTAGTGATTAGTGAGGGGTGAGTGGTGAGGGTGAACGTGAGTGGTGATGGTGAGTGGTGAGGGTGAATGGTGAGCGGTGAATGGTGAGAGTGAGTGGTGAGTAGTAAGGGTGAGTGGTGAGGGTGAGTGGTGAGGCTGAATGGTGAGGGTGAATGGTGAGAGTGAGTGGTGAGTGGTGAGGGAGAGTGGGGAGTGGTGAGGGTGAGTGGGGAGGGAGAGTGGTGAGGGAGAGTGGTGAGGGAGAGTGATGAGGGAGAGTGGTGAGGGAGAGTGGTGAGGGTGAATGGTGAGTGGTGAGGGTGAGTAGTGAGTGGTGAGGGTGAGTGGTAAGTGGTGAGGGCGAGTGGTGATTGGTGAGGGTGTGATTGGTGAGGATGAGTGGTGAGTAGTGAGGGTGAGTGGTGAGGGTGAGTGTGGAGGGTGAGTGGCGGTTGTGAGTGGTGATTAGTGAGGGGTGAGTGGTGAGGGTGAGCGTGAGTGGTGAGGTTGAGTGGTGAGGGTGAGTGGTGAGCGGTGAGGGTGAGCAGTGAGGGCGAGTGGTGATTGGTGAGGGTGTGATTGGTGAGGATGAGTGGTGAGTAGTAAGGGTGAGTGGTGAGCGGTGAGGGTGAGTGGTTGTTGTGAGGGTGAGTGGTGAGTGGTGAGAGTGAGTGACGGTTGTGAGTGGTGATTAGTGAGTGGTGAGGGTGAGTGGTGAGGGGTGAGCGTGAGTGGTGAGGGTGAGTGGTGAGGGTGAGTGGTGAGCGTGAGTGGTGAGGGTGAGTGGTGATTGTTGAGGGTGTGATTGGTGAGGATGAGTGGTGAGCGTGAGTGGTGAGGGTGAGTGGTGATTGTTGAGGGTGTGATTGGTGAGGATGAGTGGTGAGTCGTGAGGGTGAGTGGTGAGGGTGAGTGGTGAGTGTTGAGAGTGAGTGGTGAGGGTGAGTGGCAGTTGTGAGTAGTGATTAGTGAGGGGTGAGTGGTGAGGGTGAACGTGAGTGGTGAGGGTGAGTGGTGAGGGTGAATGGTGAGCGGTGAATGGTGAGAGTGAGTGGTGAGTAGTAAGGGTGAGTGGTGAGGGTGAGTGGTGAGGCTGAATGGTGAGGGTGAATGGTGAGAGTGAGTGGTGAGTGGTGAGGGAGAGTGGGGAGTGGTGAGGGTGAGTGGGGAGGGAGAGTGGTGAGGGAGAGTGGTGAGGGAGAGTGATGAGGGAGAGTGGTGAGGGAGAGTGGTGAGGGTGAATGGTGAGTGGTGAGGGTGAGTAGTGAGTGGTGAGGGTGAGTGGTAAGTGGTGAGGGCGAGTGGTGATTGGTGAGGGTGTGATTGGTGAGGATGAGTGGTGAGTAGTGAGGGTGAGTAGTGAGGGTGAGTGTGGAGGGTGAGTGGCGGTTGTGAGTGGTGATTAGTGAGGGGTGAGTGGTGAGGGTGAGCGTGAGTGGTGAGGTTGAGTGGTGAGGGTGAGTGGTGAGCGGTGAGGGTGAGCAGTGAGGGCGAGTAATGATTGGTGAGGGTGTGATTGGTGAGGATGAGTGGTGAGTAGTAAGGGTGAGTGGTGAGCGGTGAGGGTGAGTGTTGTTGTG
>NC_083803.1:2261608-2322090 GCF_015708825.2 Lethenteron reissneri
CCTGACCCCCTCACCCCCCCAGTCCTTGGGAAAGGAAGTGAGGGTTGCTACAGCTGAGGCTGCTACGTGGAAGTCACTTCGTGTGCGGCGAGGTGCAACCTCGGTTTCGTTGCGTGGGGGGGCCGGGCCCGTGGGGTGCTCGTGTAAAGTCACGTTGCAAGATCTGGACACGTCTGACCGCAGTAAATATAACATCATCCACTCGTGTATGGCCACGGCTGACGGACAACTTTCCACGTGAAAAATGTGTTCTACCAAAACGAACATGGAGTCGTGGATTCCAGGTCTCAAGTGGAGCGGTGCCGAGTCGCTTGGAGGTCCGGTTCTCACCGTCACAAAGGTTCCACGTCGCGAGGCGCAGACGCAGGCTCTTGTTCAGAGCTGCAGGCTCAGATCAACACGAAAGGCACAGTCCGTCTGTGAGCGAATCGTGGTCTCGCCCCATCGTGCGCTGTTCCGGCCTCCTGGATGCCACCGACTCGGGTTGTTCTCCAATTCCTCCTCTCCAGTGCCCCTGGCCTTTCTCCGGAGGCCCTTGTACAATTTGTGATGATCGTGGGTCGATTTCAAATGCGAAAATCAAGAGCCTGCAATTCGCTATATATGCATGAGACGAAAGGAATGTTGCTGTGGGGTCACTTCGATTTCCCTGGTGAACGAGTTTTGGTTGCATGTGGAGAAATCTCTTCCTCTTCAAATTCAAGTGCTTCAGCTCCCACGCGTGGCTGTAAAATGCGAAGTTTGTTTTGAATGCTACTTCGGACACAGCAAAACGTCCAAACACGCAGCGTTGGAAATTCCTTCTGCAGCATCGCTACCGCATTCGTTTTGTGAATCGAAGAAATCGCTGAAAAAAACCGACCTCGGATTCTGTAAAAGCAAACACGCGCGAGTTTCTGTCAGAAAGCGGTCACAGCGCGCATCAACAGTTTGGCCATTATTGATGCGCGTGGTTTGCTCCAAACCCCCCCTCCTTCCCCCTTTCACAATCCATCTAAAGTAGTCGACGTCCGCTTGTATATTTGTTGTTTTTTTGCGTCTTTGCGACCGGCTCGCCTGCCCGCCCATCGCCGCCGGTGTCTTTTGCACGGCACGAGCGCAGTCGAAATACCGCTGCTGAGTGTGCACGCCGCGGAGGAGCCGTGCCGCCACACGCAGCTGCCTCTGGGTCGTTAGCGGTTTCTATTTGTACCACCCCCCCTCCCCTCCGTCTCCTTCTCATCCTCCTCCTCCTCCTCCCCAACAGCCGCGCCGAAGGGATCGGATTTATCCCCGTCCCCACGCAGTGGCCGCCGTCTCCGCCGCGAACCGCGGGGTTTATTAATACAGTGGCTCGCGTCTCACACTCGGCACGGGGAGGGCAGTTTGCCCACGATGTTGATGGGCCGCCTCATATAATTTCGGCAACACTCGCCGTGTTTGGAAACCGGGGCTTAAGGGCGGCAATGCGGTTTTGCTGCGTGCTTCGTGTGCAATGCCGGATTAAGCTGGCGCGGGGGGCTCTTGAAAGTGCGGGTCCCGTAGCATATGTGGCTACTTTTGCTGCTAATCCGGCATCCCTCGTGGGTCTGCGAGGATGAGCAATCGACGACGCAGCGGGGCACTCGACCAGAGGTGCCCCATGCCCCATCACAGCAACTCGAAGCCGCACAGCAACGCCGGATGACTTCGGCACGGTGCAACGCGAACCATGAGTGCTGAAACTACACAGCATGAAGCATCAGCAGTTTTTGCAGAAGTGCATTGTGGTCAATTTTGTCTTAGGTCACGATCAAAATCAATTTGAGTCACTGTGTCTGGCTGATAGGCAGCAGTGAGACAGACAACTGTCGACCGCTTTCGCCAACATTAGGGCTCATCAGTGCGGCGCAGTCACCAATCGAGCAGTGAGAACCACAGGCTGACAAGGCGAAGACTTAATGTTGGTAGAGCCGCGTGGAGCATCCTGATGCAGGGTCACTGCATCGCGCGGCGCGTTCACGTGCACTCATGCGGCCGTCTGGAACGCTCTTCCGATATTAGAAAGCCACTGGGAGCTATATGCACTTTTAAATCCAGACTGACAACTCAATTCTTTAGACCTGTGCTTAGTTTGTCGTCTTTCCCCCGCACCTCCGATTAGCACGGTTGGCTACGTACGGTGCGAAAGAATTTCAACGTATACACGGTACATGCGAGAGCCTCGAATGGAGGTGCGGGCAGGGGCAGGCAGCAGCAGCAGCCCTGGCAGAGACAGCTGCACACGCCCTTGGCATGGCAAAGGCTCCTTGTGTGGAACTTGATATCACACGTCCGTCACAATGAAAGCCTTGCATTCATATTCACATGCATTGTGTTGCGACGCATTCCATCCATTCACATGCCACACTTGGATTTTCCTCGCGTTATGCAACCCGAGCACCTTCGTGCTGCTCCTTTATGAACACGAGGTTGTCCTCTTGACTGCCACTCAGTGTTAGGAGGTGAGGCATGGGGGGGCTTGACGCGGGTTGGGGGCGGGGGGGGGGGGCAGTTGTCCCATCGCTGTACCCCTGGCAGCACGTGTTTTCACTTCCACTTGAAATCAACACGCATTCTTGGGCCGCGGGCGGCACTCAGAGAGCGAGTAAAAATAGCACGAGGTCGCCACGTGCTCTCCGACCGGAGGTAAAGGTGGCCCTGTCGATACTGACCTACAGTCCTTGTCCCCCCCCACCCACCCCCCCTTCATAGAGACGCCGGGTTAATGTGAATATTCACTGCGCCCTGACTACACTCCGCCACATCCCTTCCGCTCTTGCTGCCAAACCGCAGGGGAGCAAAGAGCCAAACACGCCGCCTTCGTGGATGCCATCAACTGCACACGGAGAAGTTATTCGTGCACGATGGCTCCTGAAGAGACCAGATACAGCTGGCGCGCGGCCAGGCCTCGATGCTGCAGGCTTGCAAGCGACACCAAAGCCACATTCGTGGGTATAAAAAAATGTTGAGCAGGGAAATGAGCAACGTTCATAATGGGAATCTGCAGAACGCCTCCAAGTTGTCACTCACGAGCACAGCTGCTGGAATTTTGCAGACGTGGGAAGCATGAAACCAATTTCTCGGAATGGGTTTCTGGAGAGAAGTGTGCAGTGCCGTGTTGTTATTTGCCACTCCTGCCACGCTTCTTTGTAAACCTCTTATTCCACAAGCCACTCACCTGGCCCCCCTTGCTATATTGCCTGTGCTGGTCAGACACTGGGAAATCCTTATTCTTGGTTCTTTAGGTAAAGTCACGTAGACAGAAAATAGAAATGATAAAATAAAATTACATTTAAATCATTAAAGCAAAAAAATCCACGACGTTTCGATCGCAACACAAGCGGTCTTCATCAGGTGGAGAGAAAGGAGGGGGAAAAAAACCTTGTTTGCACAAATCCATTGCAAATTCTGGCACGTGGCATGAAACCACAGCTCACAAGCCATCAGAGGTCCCGTTCCACAGCGCCGGATCAGCTGCCCGTGGCTCGGCTCCAGCACTGCTGGGGTGTGGCCTCACCTGGATTAGGTCTCAATCTCACCTGGATTAGGTCTCAATCTCACCTGGATGTACTGTGCATTGGGAGTGTGGGCCACGTGTGTGCGCCTATTGTAGGAGCACGGGCCACGCTCAAGCATGTGACACGTGTAACGGCATGTACGCGAAAGCAGGGTGTTTTTAATTAAATTCGTAAAGGGCCACTGTTCAATTGGCTCCTCCACGAACAGTGCGGGTAAACAGTTCAACGTAGTTCATGATGCGCCGTGGGAGCCTCGCACAAGCACGAAGCGCCGCTGTGCTCGCACCGCGGAGCTCGACCAGCTCAAGGAGGGTTCACAGAATGCCGCTCCTGGAAAGACAGACGATAGGCCTGCTCTCCCCAGATACACCATTCGGTGACACACACACGCACACACACGCGCACACACACACGCACACACACGCACACACACACGCACGCACACACACACACGCACACACACACGCACGCACGTGTCTCACTGTGACTCTAGTCATTTGCCCTATCGGTCCCTTAAAGTCCAGTTCCCTGGGGGAACGGGAGGCAGTTGTATTGCTGAGAAGGATACACGCGCCACATTACAAGCACCCGAACTAAATATTTGGATGGTGGCATGCTACCGCTGTGTATCATGCCGTGAGTATGACCAAGCTAGTTACCACAAATAGTTTAAAATCCATTGCATTGTGCAAGCATGTACCAGTGCAACACTGTATTTTCAGATGAATTAATTCCAGCGCGTGATTTTAGGATCAGTATTGCGTAGTTTACTTGATCTGAGCTCATGCATGCGACTCGCATGTACAACTATCAGATGGTCATACGACCTTCACATCTGACGGAACACATTTCTCGGAATGACAGCACACCACAGGAGCCTCTGCATGAGATATTCCCAAACAGTGGCGCAAAACTCGGGGGGCACGTCACAGATTTCCCCAAGAGCGTTCAAGTTGCCATCGAACGTTCTGCGGGTGTGCCTTTACGCGACGGCTGCTCGGATATCACGCCGCGCCATCCCGATCAGCGCGGTTGGCTACGTACGGTGCGAAAGAAGTTCAACGTACGGTAACATAACAATCCCTGGTGAGCAGCTCCGCCCTACCCACACACTCACCCACGCGCCATCCTCGATCACAGTGCGATCCACTTATTCATGCGGCGTTCAGTCCATACATATATATATAGGCATATACTAACATAGCACAAACACTGGTATAGCCAGTGTTTATATAGACGCAAAATAAACACAAGTTATCAGAAGTGCTTGTGGGTTTTGGCAAACGGCTCGGGCAGCTGTTTCGTCCCTGGTTGTGGCCCTTTGGGTATCATAACTTCCGTAAACACCATGAGGTTTGCACAGTTCGGAGTTCAGGTGAAGCCCGTCTCGGTGACGATGGCGTGTGTCCAGCGTGGCCACGGCGTCCTCTTCACGTGACCCCGAGTCGCTCCCGGTGTGGGAGCCTCAATCACAGCATCGATTGGAGCTCAAGCAGCTCCACGGGGTGGAGCTGACAAGGGGTGGGAGGGAGGCAGAATTCCCACAGCGAGAATTCTCACAGCCACGATTCTCAGACAGGATTCTCACAGACAGGATTCTCATAGCGAGAAGTCTCACAGCCAGGATTCTCATGGCCACGATTCTCACGGCCACGATTCTCATGGCCAGGACTCTCTCATAGCCAGGATTCTCACAGCTACGGTTCTCACAGTCAGGATTCTCATGGCCACGATTCTCTTAGCCACGATTCCCTGCAATCCAAGCTCACACCAACAGCTGACCCAGTTGCTCAGTGTCTTTTTGTGAACCGATTAATTATCTTTACTTGCACAATTCTCATCATCTTGAACATACAGTAGTACCGCTGCAAAACTGTCACTCGGCACAAAACGCAGTCACTGATGGTGCCCTGCACCTATCCCGGTAGAGACGCAACTTCAATGAGTAAACACCAGCAGACAATGCCAGATAAACCACAGCAATTGGATCGGAAAGGCACATCAAGCGTAACAAATGGACATTTACGGACTGGGAGTCTTACCAGGCCAATAATGTTTACTTGAGTTGCATTGACTTCATGAGCATCATTATCATAATTAAATTTGACAAAAAAAGATGGTAACAAACCTGGCACAAGCAACATGAACAATACAGAGATGCCCGTATAGTCTTAACATACTTTTTGGACACGTGCTATTGGCAAGCACCTTTTAAAGGCACTCATTTGAGGCCGAGTCGACTTAGGCGAGGCCCAGGACTGGTTCAGATAAGCATCACTGGTGCTTGTCGTGAGCAGGAATCGAACTCGGGTGGCCAGATTCGTGGCGCAGCGCGCCAACTGCTCCCCCACCGCTCCTCACAATCACCACGCATGACGCGAGTGGCCATCGCTCACACGCACGTATTCAAGCCGCGCGAGGCGCCACTTTGCCGTGAGCCTCATGTGTGAAGCCGGCGGTCGTCCCCAGAGAGCGAGCGGCAGCACGTGGCACGGGACAGCTGCACGGCCGACTCCACGCACACCAGAGTTCACGTACGCACGTCCTGTTTTGGTTCTTTATTTCGTGACAAGTACAGAGCAGAAAAAAGCTTTTTGTGTCAGAAAATGTATAATCAATCCCCCTCCATGGCACCCCCCCCTCCTCCTTCCGTACTTCCTTCCCACACCACGACTCTTACGACATTTATAAAAGCAACGCTGAAATTTTTGCAATTTCAATACAAAAAAATACTTAAATTAAATCAGAGTTCCAATTTAAAATCACATCCCATTTGCAAACTAAAGCAGAATAAAGCTTTTGGAGGGCAGCAGAATGAGATCAGAAGCCGTTCAGACCTGAAGATGAACAAAAGCTACGCAACGACTACGGCTTCAGACTTCAAAAAATCTAGGCAGATTTGCGACGTGTTGCGAGAAATACTATCTTCGGGGAGGATCCGTGAGCTGCGCAGAAGTTGGCAGGCATGCCAGCCGAGGAGCCTGCAGTGGACCGATTGGTCACGTTAACACCAGCTACCCTCCCCCATGTGCTCACTTCAACGGACTGGTGACAGAGTTGAAGACTGGCAATGGTCCATTGAGAAAACCCACCCCATGCTGACGGCACAGCAAGTGCACTTGCAGGCAATGAATGATGCGGTGTTGACGTGCGGACAAGCAGGCAGAAGCCAAAGTGGCACTGTAGGAACGGCCCTCCGCTCGGTCCGACAGAGTAGCGCATTCTTAGAGGAACCTTTTCATTTACAGTGATGTCAAACTTTGAACCTGTATCGTAGAAAATGCCTGTATTCGCAAGAACTTCATGACTCTTTTGAGTCAAATTTTCGAGGTTAAGAATTTGATTACACTCCGCGATGCATTTGTACAGATGTATATCGTTGTTTGGATCGGCAAGGTATATCACCTAAATTGACCTCTCGTGAAGAGGTACGACTTCAGTGCAAAACTGAACACAATAAAACAAACGACTCAACCGTGTCCATTCCGGCTCGTGCCATTGGCGTGGCGCGCTCATGTCGACAACCGCCCTTCACGCCGCTCGGCTGCCGAATCGCCGCTGTAAGTTTTCCCTCCGAGAGGATTCGCACCATCCTGAAGCATCAAAGTCAAACGCACCATCCCAAAAAGACCCAGGCGTTCGAGAGCAAAACAGTAACGCAACAGTATACGGTTGGGTGCCTTCTATGTGTTTGAAAAAATTGTCAAGTTTGAGCAATAAATAAACAAGGCGTTGATTTTAACCAACGGGGTCCTTAAATGACAAGTGAAGAGCGAGTCCAGAAAGCCTCGATTCTCAAAACCATTCTTCCTTCGAATGTCTCACTTCACGCAAAGTGTTCCTCGTGAATTCTGCGCTTCATAAATATTCCAGGTTTGCGCCGAACTCCACGTGTCGCCCGCTCTTTAGGCGTTGAGTTTGTGGGCGACGGCGGCGTACGTGCCCGCGCGGCTGTGTCCAGGGGCACCTCTCAGCTGCACTTGCAGGACTTCACAACCATGTTGGACAGCTGCTCCACTTTGGGCGTTTTGCCCACGTAGTAGAGGATGGTGAGCGGCTCCAGCTCCTGGGGCACGCAGCACGGGGACACCGATGCCACCGGGTTGATTGTGTTGTACAGACTCAGCACCTGATGGCAGTGGAGGGGGGGGGGGGGGCACACAGGCAGGGAGGCGTCATGGGCCGGAGGAGAGTGGGAGGGAATATGGACAGGAGCAGTATCGGCACCCAGCCACAACGCCAAGCACAAAAACAACCTCTGACAATGGCCCGCAATTGAATAGTTCATCCATCCCACTATTAATGGGGCCAGGCAGCTCAGCGGTAGAGCAAGCGACTCGCAATCGGAAGGCTGAGAGTTCAAATCATGTTTGGGGAGGGGTTCACTCAAACCATGATCCCTCCGCGGTTAACAGTGTGATCGACTTGCCTCTGCCATAAGAGCCGGGTATTTACACCAGTGGCACAGGAATGTAAGGAGGAGATGATCACTGCCTCCGTGCTCATACGTCCAATGTAGTGTATGTACAAAATCAGCAAAAAGTGAATTGAACGAGACAAATCCGTTGACAATGAAGGAGGAATGGTGTGCACACATTACGAGCTGTGCTTAATGAAGCAGATGCGGTTGTCATATGGAATGCATTATTGGATTCATGGAGAAATTGAAAACGCAAACTACATCTCAAAACATCGTAGAAAACGTTGGGAAGTGCATCATGGGGAATGGAGGCATATATAACGGTCTTTGTTTCTTAAACTTAAATCAAATGCCCGATGTACTTGAGGATGAGTAAAGCGTTCCCTCGTTATTCGCGAGGGATATGTTCCGTAGATGCTGGTGAATATCACATTCCACGTATAATGATATTGGCCTACGAATATCGTACGCACAACGTCCGCAAGATGCTTTTGAAGCTTCGAGAAGTTCTCTCTCTCTATCTCTCTCATCGCTGTATCTCATCACTTTTTTTCTCTCTCTCTCTCGATGCAGCCATGAAGAGTTGCAGATGCGAGAATTGTATATAACCGGAGACCTTCAAAAATGGCCTTAGTCTTTTGGCAGACTTTTTCAGTCAGACCATTAAGAAAGGCTTCCCAGGTAAGTGCTTACAAGCACTCGTCAACTTGCATGACGGATAATAATTCATGTAATTTATTTATTCAGCCAGGCCTTGCTGAGTCACAAACTTCCCATTTTGAGAGTTCAGCATGGGAATGTTTTTCCAATACCAATTTAAGCAATTCTGTACATTTTGTAAAACACAACCCCCCCTCGACCCCCCTACCCTCCACCCCTCGCACCATTCCTTAACGTTGTTTCGCTTCATCTAAGCCTCATATTAACCCTTTCTCGTTCCAATGATGTGCATGTACAACATCAAGACGAGACTGGAAGAAAAACTAAAATAAAAATAACTTTATCGGTACCGAGGCTCCGACAGTGCCATGCGGGAGGGCGTGTGGCACAGCTTGATGGCAACAATCATAGAGTGCGGTCGTGTCGCTATAGTTCTCTGCAGTGAGTACAATGTCTTTAAAAAACAATGGCACTGCAACGCCTCTTTAAATAAAATTAAAGCCGAGCCGTTTGCGCGTTCCGAAATTCAGCGGTGAACGGGAACGGGACACCCACCCACCCACCCGCCCTCGGAACGGAAAGGGGGCTCATTTTTGGAGGGAGTGACCACGGGCAGGGGGGAGCCACTCACAGTGCTGTGCTGCGTGTTCATGCTCCACATGTACGGGCAGGGTCCCGCACAGAAGTTGGCGTGGTAACCCTGGGGCTCGTGGATCCAGTTCCATCCCAGGTCCTTACGGAAGTTGATGTAGAGGTGGCGCAGGCAGCAGTTGTCCTCCACGTTCCTGTCGACGGAAACAAAAAGTTGCCTTCCGAGCTCGGTCATGCTTCAGACCCGGCAATGTGGACACGCGTAATTGCCAACGCCTCGCACAAAGGAAGGCGAACTGCCCCAATTCCTCCCGAGATGTCAATGTGTCCTTTTGTTTATTGCGAAGGCAAGCATCCTTAATTCGGAAAATGTATGCAATGCTGATGAATGCAAATTGCTTGGTTACAAGAGCTCTTTCCCGTGTGTGCTTTTAATCAGCCCGTGTTTGTCTTTGCAAATACTGCACCTACGCGAGTGTGACCTGATGCCGGGGCTTGTGTTTTTTACAGTGCTCGATACTGTGAGTAAACTCCACTGCGTGCACGTACATCCAGCATATGGACATTATTACTTAGCTTGACGCACAGGACACAGTGGCTATTGTTCTGCTGTTATATTTTCCAGTTAAGTGGTCGGAAGGCTACCCCACCAAGCCAGATGAAGCCGGGCTGGGGAACCAGCATGATGTCATGCACGTGCAATGTAAACACCGCAGGTCCCCCTTGGCTAAGCAGATACAAGGCTGAGAAAATGCCAGGCTGGAGGGGCTGTGAGGTCATCTGTGGGTGGTGATCTGGGATTCTAAAATGTGGGATTTCGAAATGTGGGATATTAAACGCATGACGTCTCAGGGTTTGCAGGGGTAAGGGAATGTGTACACATGTAAATGCAGAGGGGGGGGGGGGGGGGCATAGAGACCATTCCTGACACCTGAGGGCTGGTTTGTTTTGAACTTGGGGAAACCACTCTCATCCGCCTCTTCCTCTACGATGTGCATTTGCTCTGCCCACAATGGGTGCAGTTGTTTCTACCGCAGGAAATCAGCCGACGTACCAGGAGCAAGAGAGTATGATGGACGTACGTGTGCACGTTAAGCCGAGGGCATTTTGGCTCGAATGGAAATGCTAATTTAGCGACTTCAGGAAAACTGGCGGACACATTTGTACATTAATGAAATTACATGAGGAAAATCAATCGGGTAAACAGGCATCGTTTTACTGCTGTGTTTTCTTAAACAAACATTTGTGAGCCGTGTAATTGGTGACAAATTCCGCCGTTTACTTTCAAAGATGTGCCATTAGCTCTGCCCACGCTAGCAACCGTCAACACGGCCACGGAGCAGTCAACCAACAAGCACCAGATTGTCCCCGTGCCCAGCACATTTGCAATCGCACAAAGGCCCCCACTGTGCTGCAGCTTTTGGTTGGACGGTCAATCCGACGAGGCACGCGCTTGTGCCGCGCGGGGGAAACTGGCGGGTGCGTGGAAAGTGTTGGGCGCGTGCTGCTCCTGCTGGGCTTTCGGAGCGATGGGCGAGTGGTGTGGGGTGGGCTCTTGATGCTGCAGGGGTTTGGTGTGGGGGTGAGTGGTGGGTTTGTGATACTGCTGAGATTTCGTGTAATGGGCGAGTAGCGAGAAGTGGGAGCACACTGCTGCGGGGGATTAATGTGGCGGCGAGCCTGAGGAGTGGGTGCACGACGCTGCTGGGGTTGAGAGTGAGGGTGAGCAATGCGGGTGCGGGTTTACGATGCAGCTGGGGGTTTAGTGTGAGGATAAGTGGCGAGTGTTGTAAGGGAAGATAGCATATATATGGGACCTCTTTGCCAGCATAAAAACCATGACAAAACAAAACAACAGGTTGAACCCTCTCTGGCAATAAAAACACGTGTTAGGCCGTTCAAGTGGCTAAGACAGCCGCCGGCACTGGACTTGACGAACCTGAAGCAGTAGGCGGCGTCGAGGTCTCGCTTTCGCCGCGTGCCATGCCCGGACGACGACTGCGTGTCGTCCAGGCGGTTGCTGGGCAGCAGCATGAGCAGCAGGTGGGGACTCTGTCCCTGTGCCGACTTCCTGGCCTTGTCGCGCTTGTGCACGTCGGTGTCCACTCCTGCACACGCAGCACAGATCGAATGCGCCTTCGGTGACGCGGTACGGCCTTGCCCGACGCGCAGAAGACTCTAAACGTTACACCGAGCTGCTGAAACTTGGTTTTATCATAGAGGTCGCAAATACGTGGCGCAAGTAAAAATGTCATCTTTTCAGGGGCGGGGGGGGGGGGGGCTGGATCCTTGAAAGGAGAGATTGGATGACTGGGCATAGAGGCACGATAAAAGCAGAGGTGATAAGCATCTACAGAGAAGTTGCGCTTGACCACCAAAGCTGATGAGTATGATGTCGACGAGTACAATGCAGACGAGTACATGCTGACGAGCATGCTACAGACACTCCCGCGGAGAGGACTGCACGTGCAGCATTTGTCAAAGCAAGGGTTTATACCGCTGTACGGCACAGAGGGCGATTCCGTGGTATCCCCCCCGTGGGTACGCGCCAAGGGGGACACGGCGCACGAGCGTGTTCATTCGTCACGTTCACGCGAAGCGCTGGCAAAATGTGGCACAGGGCGCAATGCGCATACGTACGCACAGCATGCAAACGCGCGCACACACACACACAGAGACAAGGAGAGGCTTAAAGAGGAGCACCTCTTTCTACCTGCAAACCTCGCTGCCAGCTCCTCGCTCCGGTTTGGGATGATGTTGTTGTTTGACGTCACAAAGGTGCAGCATGGGCAGTGGACGCTGATTTTAAACCCGAAGTTGTTGTCTGCAATGAAAAACGCACGCGGCCACCTTTAAAACGGACACTCGCGGTCCCAGAAAAATTCTCACGAATTTTTTTTTCTTTTTCGGCGGCGTCATCGAGCACCGGCGATGACGCCGCGGGGTAGGTGGGGTGGTGGTGGGTGGGTGTTGGGGGGGGTGGTGGTGGGTGGGGTGGTGGGGGGGGTGGGGGAGGTGGGGGGGGTGGTGGGGGGTGGTGGGGGGTGATGGGGGGTGGTGGTGGTGGGGGGTGGTGGTGGGTGGGTGGTGGTGGTGGGTGGTGGTGGTGGGTGTTGGTGGTGGGGGTGGGTGGGTGGTGGGGTGGTGGGGGGTGGTGGTGGGGGGTGGGTGGGTGGTGGTAGTGGGTGGTGGGGGTGGGTGGTGGTGGGAGGTGGGTGGGGTGGTGGGTGGGTGGTGGGTGGGTGGTGAGGGGCTGGTGGTGGGTGGGGTGGTGGGGGTGGGTGGTGAGGGGTGGGTGGTGGTGGGTGGGGGGGTGGGTGGTGTTGGTGGGTGGTGGTGAGTGGAGGTGGGTGGGGTGGTGGGCTGGTGGGTGGGTGGTGGGTGGTGGTGGTAGGTGGTGGTGGGGGGTGGTAGTGGGTGGGGTGGTGGTGATGGTGGGTGGTAGTGGGTGGTGGTGGTGGGGCTGATAGTGGGTGGTGGAGGTGGGTGGTGGGTGGGGTGGAGGTAGTGGGTGGGTGGTGTGGGGGGGTTCGCCGAGTGGCTGGTGGGGCGGCACGAACCGCGGCGACGCAGCCACTCCCCGACGGTGCCCGTGACGTCGAAGGAGAGCCACTCGGCCTCGGCGCGGGGCCGCACCACGCGGCTCGTGATGTAGCGCTGCGACGGCGCCCATGGGTCTTTGGACTTCAAGATCTGAAATGGGGGGGAGGGGCGATTAAAATAAAGGGGGCCGTCCATAAATGACGTCACGCGATTTGACGATTTTTTTGCACTCCTCCCCCTCGTCACACAAAGTCAGACCCCCCCTCTCAAATATGACGTCACAAAGCTCTGCCCCCACCCCTCCCGAAAACCATATTTCCATTGTGAAAAGAAAACATGCTTCAAATCGCTTTAAACTATTGTCATTGTAGTGCGTATTTAATGTGACGCTGCACTCTGATGTTGTAGGAGTGTTGTTATAACAATTCTATATTTATTGAAAGTTGCGCATTTTGATGTGACGTCACATTTCTCAAACCCCCCCGCCTTGTCACACATCGTCACAAATGTCTGACCCCCCCCCCCAGGTGTGTGACGTCATTTATGGACGGCCCCAAAAGTAAATTAATACAACCACTCCAAAAGCCATTTAAATGGCGTTCCATGCGACAGGTCCATGGGTGCATGTGACGTGTATAGTGGGTGGAGGGGGGGGATGCGTGCGTGATGGGTTCATGGGGAGCGTGCGATGCGTGATCTGTGATCTGAGATGAGGGCACGTGATGTGGTCACAAGGGCCACACGATGCATCTGTCTGGGGCATGCGTGAAACATCCTCTTTGGGGGCACAGTGCGTCTATGATGTGTGCTTGAGGTGAGGCCACGTGGCCTTGCCTGGTAGAGCTCTATCCGCTGCTCGATGAGCTTGGCGGCGGGGTTTGGGAGGCGTTGCACGCGCAGCTCCGCCTTCACCAGGTTGCTCGCGTTCTTGTTGAACAGAGAGAGGTTGAATTTGAAAATTCTGAAGTAGTTGTTGTGGCTAATTTGTGGCGCTTTATCTGCACAAACAAAAGGTGACAAAAACATAATTACCAAGAGCACATGCCGATGAAACTTGAGTTGAAGCTTTCGTGACTGCAGGAATTAATTACTCTTTGGTTCTTTCGGTAAAGTCACGTGGAAAGAAAATAAATTAATAAATATAATACGACGTTTCGATTGCAACACAAGCAATCGTCATCAGGTAGAAAACAAGGTGCTGACTGTTGTGTTAGCCGACTCTCTGTGTTGGATCGCATTATATTTCTAAGTTCACTAGGTTTGTTTTATACCTAATGACGATTGCTTGTGTTGCAATCGAAACGTCGTATTCGATTATTACATTTATTTTCTTTCTACGTGACTTCACCGAAGGAATCAAAGAGTAAATGCAATTAAATGTAACTGCAAGTCATTTTACAATGTCAATGTAGATGTGGTGCATGGGTAGAGTGACCACTCCACTGTGTCAACCGAGTTCAATTCCTGGCCACGCCTAACATTGGCGGTGAGCAGAACGTTTAACCAGTCCAGCCTTCCCTCAGAACTCATCCTCACGAACCCACACCGACCGGCGTGGTGAAGTATGGCCAAATTTCGATTTAAAGTTTCGTGACTGCAGGGATTCATCTTCTTGGTTCTTTCGGTAAAGTCACGTAGAAGGGAAGTAATAAAATAATAAAAATAATTATTATGTTTTATTTTTATTATTTTATTACTTCCCTTCTACGTGACTTTACCGAAAGAACCAAGAAGAAGTATGGTCAAACAACCACATGGCCGACACATCAGGAGGCCTTCATCTAGTAGTGAATTGACAAAGGGCTGTGAATTCAATCGTGACGCTACCTGCTGGGCCATGTACAGATTATCCACGGCTTGAACGTGGTTCATGTCACGCAATGCACAGTGGCGGGGACAGTGCTCGTACCTTTCCCTCTGGGGATGCCTTTGCTGAACGTGGCTTGAGAGCAGTGGCCCACCTCACCGTGGAATCCACCACCTCCGCATTTACAACCTTCGCTCAAGAGCACGCGCACACGCACACACACGCACACACGCGCACACACGCACACACGCACACACGAGAGGGCACCAGCCAGTCACCACGACGCGATGGTAATGTCACACACCCGGGGGAACGCAACATCCATCGTTCCTCTCGATACAGCTGCGGCCCTTAGTCACACGCGTACTCCAGTATACAAGTGACACAGAAAGGAATCGGTGAGATATTAAGCCCCAAGCACATCCATAGTGACTTGACCCTGTTATTTGACTATTTTAGGGGCGTCCTTCCAACAATCCTTCATGGAATTGCTCGAATATCCTCATGCAGAACCCCAGGATTTCCTGGATAAAGGATATATTATTATTGCACTTTCATTCAGATGGCTCATTAGTACGTGGAGATGATGGTAATGAAGATGATGTTGGAGATAGGATTCCTGGCCATACACAGGAATTGGTGAATCTGTGCCGTGGATTTTTCGGGACCTCGTGGGAACAAACATAACTCGATGTGAAGAATGTATGACGCGGTCACACGGCAGTGTGCACCGAGGATCCCACACACACACACACATGCAGACACAGATGTGGTGCAACAGCACGTGTATAACGCCCAAAGCGAATGCTGGGGCAGAGGTCAGCGTAGAGCAGGGATGGCCCTTTCAGACGGAGGTGTGGTCCAGATCAGGGCCCGAGCTAAGTGGGGCGGTGGGGGGGGGGTCCTTGGATGCAAGACATTGGGGGGGGGGGGGGTCAGGCTGGGCTGGAACCTCCGTGACGCACTGCGATGGATCGTGCCAGTGAGGGCGCACGGTGCGAAAACACACGGCCAGTGTAGCAGCACAGCCTACGCGCCGTACGGCACAGAGCGAGACCTTCAACACATTTCTAACACTGCAATTAAACGATTGCTCCAGGACCCTCGTGAAAGAAAAAAACCCCCAAACACTACGCCAAGTGTGAGCGCCGATAGGAGAGCGAGCTCTGGGTCTGGTTGCGTCACGAGGCAGTCGGGAGGGGGGTCGCTTGCCCAGCACGGGGACACGCGGGGTTCCCCGTGGAGCACGGGGACACGCAGGGCTCCCCCGTGGAGCATGGGGACACGCAGGGCTCCCCCGTGGAGCACGGGGACACGCAGGGCTCCCCCGTGGAGCACGGGGATACGCAAGGCTCCCCGTGGAGCACGGGGACACGCAGGGCTCCCCCGTGGAGCACGGGGACACGCAGGGCTCCTCCGTGGAGCACGGGGACACGCAGGGCTCCCCGTGGAGCACGGGGACACGCAGGGCTCCGCCGTGGAGCACGGGGACACGCAGGGCTCCCCCGTGGAGCACGGGGACACGCAGGGCTCCCCCGTGGAGCACGGGACACACGGGACAGAGATCCATCCCTGCTCTGCATGATCTAGCGATCTGCTGCGAGGCTAATGCTCCACTCCCCTCAATTTGCCTGCGGCAAGAATATTCGCAGATGGAAAACGCCAACACGGAGGCCCGGAGCGCCGCCGCTACATTCACGTTGTTAACGACACAGTAGTAATACGCGTTTTAAACCCACTCATGACACTGTAAGCTGTGGGGTTTCGTATGTTAACCTTGAGTTAATACAGTAGCAATAAAAACAAGTCCAGTAAAGATCTTGATTTGAAGCTTTCGTGACTGCAGGGATCCATAATCTTTGGTTCTTTCGGTAAAGCCACGTAGGTAAAAAAATAATAGATCACGGCGTGATGACGATTGCTTGTGTTGCGATCGAAACGTCGTAATCCATTATTATGTCATGATAATGTTTCCAGTGCAGATGTTACGGTCTTCTCACCAAAAAGCTCAAGGTTATGAAGCACGTCGGAGAGAAGCTCGTAAACTCTTCACGCTGTCAAAGAAGCCGCTTGTGCAAGGCTCCTACTGCCAAAGAATGTCTTCTACCACTGCTGCCGCCGCTCGCGTCGCTGGCACAACTGTTGCCCAAACTCCTGCTGCTACAAAGCGCGAGTGGTTACTGCTGGTAGAGAACCACTGCTGTAGTCCCTCAACCGCAAGCCTCACATCTAACAGCATCAGAACTCTCACCCCCCCCCGCCCAGCCTGGTCAATAGAACCGTAGTTCATTGCACTGGACTGCACCACTGCTAACACTTAGCACCAAAGACCCCTTGTATAGCCTTGACAGACTTTTGGGGCAAGTGCTGTTAGCGAGCCCCTATGAAGCCCGGCACGACACAAAAGGGGGTGGGTGGTCAGCACTCCGTGGCAACATTTACACACCGCACTGGTTACTCAATTTGAGGCTGAGTCGACCTAGGTGAGGCCCAGGACCGGTTCAGATATTCTTTACCGATGTTGACCACGAGCGGGAATCGTACTCTGATCGCCGGGTTTGTAGCGCAGTGCGCTACCGCTCCACACACACCAGAGACACCATGCACACACACACCTCTAATCCCATCACAAATAGCAACTAATGCGTGTGAGGCCATGTGGGACAAGCTCTGTAGGCGCAAGCCACGAGGAGGAGGTTCGGCAATGTGATGGAGGCCTATGTACAGGTAGGTGGCTGTGGGATGATGCACACAGACCCACAGACAGGGGGCATGGGCAGACACAATAATGGACACAAGACGGATATATACACGGACACGGATAAACAAAAGACTCCCCCGTATACCCACAGAGGGCTGTTGACAAGCACATGCTTTTTTAAGGGATTCGACTGAGTGGTGTGGCCAGAAACACGTCCGGGTGCATGCGTCTCCCGCAGTGTCGGCGGTGGCCTAGAATTGAACTCGGGGCGCACACACAGAGGTCTGGAAGAGCCGCATCAAGTCAGCGGTCGGTGAATCCAGCGGTGGGAGGAGAGAGCTTTGGGGGGTGCAGTTGCGTCCCCAGAAATGTTTAGACGGGGCCGTTGAGATCCTGATGGCAATTGAAAGTCAGAAAGGGTGGGTAATGGTTTTCAGTCGAGTTGAATTCACCAATGCGCGGGACGTTACCCTCATTTCTCAGTTGCAAGATATAAAGGTGCAGCCCTGCAAATGACTCGCTCAAGCCACTGCTGGAGGGGAGCGATGGTGGGCATTTGGCCTACTCTTCCACACCGATCTAGACGTCTTGGAAGAGGTGCCCGTACCCGCACTTTTGCCCCAGGCCCCCTCCACCAGCTGCTGTGCACACAGCGGCAGCTCCCGTCGCTTCTCACTTACAAAGTGAAACGCGTTCGTGTTTATTGATAGACACGCGTCTCTATGTCCTGCAAACCGGTAACCGGGCTTAACCGGTTTTCTTTCTCGTGCGGTGACCGCTCATGCGAAGACACAACAATTGAAACCGCCCTGTTTCTAACGATGTACCGTATGTTCTATGAGTTAGCAAGTTAGGTAAACACATTTCCAACGTAGAACTCTTGGTGGAAAAGTTTCCCTCCTCCAAAAATGGTTATCTGGGCACAGCACTTGATAAGCAGGTATAGACACAGAGACACCCAGGTAAACACAGGTAGGTCAACAGGTGGGCACAGAGCGAACCACTGGTAAACACACACACACCGTGCACAGACACACATCGAGGCAAAAAACAAATGAAAAGATCCCCCGTATAGGCCTAACAGATTGTTGGAGGCAAGTGCTGTTAGAGGACACCTGCAATTATGAGGCCAGGATAGCACACGAGGGGGTGGGTGGGTGGCCAGCACCACGCCCGGCCGCCTTTGCCTCCCCAGTGGTTACATTTTACACACCACACCAGGTACTCATTTGAGGCTGAGTTGGCCAGGTAGGCACACACAGGCAAACAGACACAAGTAGGCAGAGGCAGACACGTACACACAGGTAAACACACACAAGTAGGCAGAGGCAGGCACGTACACACAGGTAAACACACACAAGTAGGCAGAGGCAGGCACGTACAGACACAGGTAAACACACACAAGTAGGCAGAGGCAGACACGTACACACAGGTAAACACACACAAGTAGGCAGAGGCAGACACGTACACACAGGTAAACACACACAAGTAGGCAGAGGCAGACACGTACACACAGGTAAACACACACAAGTAGGCAGAGGCAGGCACGTACACACAGGTAAACACACACAAGTAGGCAGAGGCAGACACGTACAGACACAGGTAAACATACACAAGTAGGCAGAGGGAGACACGTACACACACAGGTAAACACACACAAGTAGGCAGAGGCAGACACGTACACACACAGGTAAACACACACAAGTAGGTAGAGGCAGACACGTACACACACAGGTAAACACACACAAGTAGGCAGAGGCAGACACGTACACACACAGGTAAACACACACAAGTAGGCAGAGGCAGACACGTACACACACAGGTAAACACACACAAGTAGGCAGAGGCAGACACGTACACACACAGGTAAACACACACAAGTAGGCAGAGGGAGACACGTACACACACAGGTAAACACACACAAGTAGGCAGAGGCAGACACGTACACACACAGGCAAACATACACAAGTAGGTAGAGGCAGACACGTACACACACAGGTAAACACACACAAGTAGGCAGAGGCAGACACGTACACACACAGGTAAACACACACAAGTAGGCAGGCAGACACGTACACACACAGGTAAACACACACAAGTAGGCAGAGGCAGACACGTAGGTACATAGGTGAACAGGTCGTGACAGATAGGCACACACCGGTAATGCATGCACAGGTAACACAAGTCGGTGCATACAGGTAACACAGGTGAACACTACACGTAGACACAAGTAGCAGGCACACACACAGGTGAACACGTACACACAGGTTAGCAGGCACACACACAGGTGAACATGTACACACAGGTTAGCAGGCACACACACAGGTGAACACGTACACACAGGTAGAAGGCACACACACAGGTGAACACGTAGCCACAGGTAGCAGGCACACACACAGGTGAACACGTAGACACAGGTAGCAGGCACACGCACAGGTGAACACGTAGCCACAAGTAGCAGGCACACACACAGGTGAACACACAGGTGAACACGTAGCCACAGGTAGCAGGCATACACACAGGTGAACACGTAGACACAGGTAGCAGGCGCACACAGAGGTGAACACGTAGACACAGGTAGCAGGCACACACAGGTGAACACGTGCACGTAGACACAGGTAGCAGGCACACACACAGGTGAACACGTGCACGTAGACACAGGTAGCAGGCACACACACAGGTGAACACGTGCACGTAGACACAGGTAGCAGGCACACACACAGCTGAACACGTGCACGTAGACACAGGTAGCAAGCACACACACAGGTGAACACGTGCACGTAGACACAGGTAGCAGGCACACACACAGGTGAACACGTGCACGTAGACACAGGTAGCAGGCACACACACAGGTGAACACGTGCACGTAGACACAAGTAGCAGGCACACACACAGGTGAACACGTGCACGTAGACACAGGTAGCAGGCACACACACAGGTGAACACGTAGACACAGGTAGCAGGCGCACACACAGGTGAACACGTAGACACAGGTAGCAGGCGCACACACAGGTGAACACGTAGACACAGGTAGCAGGCACACACACAGGTGAACACGTGCACGTAGACACAGGTAGCAGGCGCACACACAGGTGAACACGTGCACGTAGACACAGGTAGCAGGCGCACACACAGGTGAACACGTGCACGTAGACACAGGTAGCAGGCGCACACACAGGTGAACACGTAGACACAGGTAGCAGGCGCACACACAGGTGAACACACATGATGAGGTAGCGACACCAGCAGCGGCACCAGCAGCGGCGCCGGGCGCGGGGAGCCCTTACTGTCGGCGGGCGCGTACAGGGGCATCATGTCGAGCTTGTGCACCTCCTTGCCGTAGTAGCCCTCCTCTTGCGACTCGCGCTCGCACGCCGCCTCCTGCTGCTGCTGCAGCTGCTGGAGCAGCAGGTCCCGAGTGCTGTTGAAGAGCGCCAGCACCTGCTGGGGCACCTCGCCCGGACCGAGCTGCTGCTCGGGCGGACTGGTGAGCTTCAGCTTGCTCAGGATCTGCCCGCGCACCGCCTCGATGCGTCTCCGCTTCAGCACGTCCATGTCCATGGAGGCGCACGTGGAGGAGGAGGCGCACAGCCCCTGCAGGGCGCAGCCCAGCGCCACCACCATCACGGCCAGGACGCGAACCCGCATGGCCCCGGCTGGCGGGGCTGGCGGGGGTGGCGGTGGTGGTGGGGGAGGTAGGAGACGCTCGCTTGGTGCTCGGGGGGGATGTGGGGACGCGGAGCGCGGCGCCTAGGGGCGGCCCCGTGGCCCGGGAAGAGGCGCAGAGGGCACGGCTCTAGGCGCGGGGCGCAGTGCCCCTCGCTCCTGCGCGCGGGGTCGCATGGCGGGGGACGCCCCACGCAGAGTCACTCCGGGGCCCGGGGCGGCCAACTCGAGCCGGGGCCGTGGGGAGAGACGGCGACGGGTTGGAGCGCATTCCTCCTTCTCTCGTCCTTCTCCTTGTACAACCTCCTCCTCCTCCTCGTCGTCGTCGTCACCCCTGTCACCCTCGGCCTGCTCGTCACATACCCCTGCTGCTGCTGCTGCAGGCAATGAGCAACGCGTGCCGCTGCAGCAGCGATTTATAGCGAGCGAGCCCTACGCCCCCCTGCAGCCTCCTCCTCCTCCTCCACCACCACCATCGCCCCCTCCTGCACGTGGAGCCGTGATGCGGGGGCGGGAGACCGCGACCCCGGCGGGTGTCGGGGTGGAGAGAGGGGGTCCCGAGGTGGAGCAAGGGGGTGGTAACACACCTCTCTCACCTGCTGTATGTAGCAATTGTTTTGTGTTTATGGCGCTCAAACAGCGCGAGATAAACAAAGGGTTAAGAGTGTTGTTTTCACAGTCGCAAGCCTCTCTTGGAGGATTGTTCCGTGTCAAATGGCATTGGAGGTGAGACACATGCCTATTAACTCCACGTGACGAGCGATTAACTTCAAACCCGAGCACTTTATTAACTTAGTTGAAGAAATACATATATTTCTTAAAATGTAAAGCAGTGGCATGGTGCACACCTGTGATCTACCGCTTTGGAGGAAAACACTGGTGGATCACTTCCATGTTTGTGAAACTTCCCCAAACCCACGGGGCTAAGGCCAAGGCGATGACAGGAGAGCTTGTGGGTTCGTGAATCTCCCTTCGAAGAACGTTTTTTTTTGTTGTTGGCTCATGTGGGCCATCTCTGGGTCCCAAAAGCTAAATATAAATAAAAAGGCCCGATACAGGATTCCCCTGAAATCGCAACACTCAATTATGCTTCCCCTAGTACAGGGGTCGGCAACCTACGGCTCCGGAGCCGCATGCGGCTCTTTACGGGCTGCTTCTTGACGATATGTACAGTATGTACTCAGATGCATTGCGGCTCTTGAAATACTGAATTTTGTACCGAATTGGAAAGAAATGGCTCTTCTTGTTATTTTGGTTGCCGACCCCTGCCCTAGTACAAGCCAATTGCATGACTTAATTTACTCAATATTGTTGGAGTGTAAATTGAGATCCTATTTGCAGGTCGTCTTGAGCTTCAATTAGCTTAGGGGCTTGGAGGCCACGTGTCAATTGGGCAGAAGGGAGAAATCGTTGGCGAGATGTGACGTCCTCGGATTTGGCCTTACTTTGATACTGATGATCTAGCTTAAAGGGGCAGGGGGTTGTCACATGCACAACCAATGCAAACAAAATCACTGCGAGAGCAACTTCAACAACCTTCACCGCACTCCCACCATTACCCAGTGAGGTTTACACCACAGTAGCACATGCTCCTCTGAACATAACGCACAGCTGGTCTTGGAAAGCATGAGCCAAGGCCCTGCCCATGACTTTTGAAGATGGTCTCTTTAAGGCTCAGCCACTCGCACAGCCGGTTCCTGGAGGGCCAGGGTTAGGCGCCACTGCATGGGAGGGCCCTGTTATTTCCGTGAGGATGACCCTACACACCCATCCCCATTGTCATAGGTGTTTAGGCAGCAGTGCGAGCATGGTGACTAATAACTGGAGGTTGGGTGGAGTGGCTTATGTCTGTAGGCTCAGTGTGCGACCACTAAACACACTGGTGGCGACTGCACTTACAGGAAGTCACGCCACTAGCCAGGTCACACACACACACGAGCACGTCCGCTGCGCTTCACACCTAGCGATGCAAACACCGTCAACGCTTTTCACAATGAAAATGTCTCAAAAATGTTTTATTTTTTGTTTATATACACAGAACTGGGAAACATGGTAAACCCAACCGAAAGGCGAAATGTGTCGACTGTCAGTATTTTAAAACACGGCCGTTAGACACTGTTGCGCAGGTATGAAGTAGATGCAGAAATTGCAGATCTCGCAGTGCCGTACGATGTGGGTTGGGGTGTGCGAGCGTGGCCCCGTGCGCACTAGTCCGACTCGCTGTCAAGCTCGTCCATCGGTTCCCCGTCTCCTCCACTCGCCGAGCTGACGCTCTCCTTGTCCCAGTCTTTCATTTTGGCTCCCATCATGAAGTCTTCTCGCAGGATGTTCCACGATGGCCCGCTCTGCTCACCCGCCTGATCATGCCACACAAGCACACACAAGCACACACAAGCACAAGTCCACACTTTAAAACCGTGTGCCTCTGTTGGGGAAATTGATGTCTTTTAGACCAACAGGCAAGGTACCTAAGAGGCCCATGTCCACCTGAAGAAAGCTACGACATAAGAGGAGATGTGAATGCTCACCCGTGTTCAATTTTATGATGTCACAAAAATCAAAGCCCCCCCATGCCCATAAAACTGAACGGAAGTTTTAACCAAAAAAGTGAAAACATTGCTTGGACATTTTTATTACTGCACATTGGAGTTTTGACAATTTTGTGCAGCTTGCTGAACTGTATGAATGCGTCTGCTGCATTGAACGGTGCCTGCGAAATAAGCGCCCCTAATCGCAGTATAAACCTCTCCTTTTTTATGTTTTCTTTGCCTAAAGAGAAAATGAATAGTTTGGTGCCGCCCTTCCTAACGTGGATGTGTTGAATTTCATCGCACACCGCTGCCTCGTCACCGGCCCAGATAAAACCAATATTGATTTGACAGCAGCAACCGCAACGGCCACAGCGGCCACAGCACCAGCAACCACAGCAGCCGCGAACCAATCCCGCTGGGGAAGGAACACATTTGCTCAATTAAGTGACAGCGAGGTCAGGTCCATGGGCAGGGCAGGGCACAGCAGCCGCATTGTGCACGAGGGAATGTCGCCTGTGTGACGGGGCCATGCTCTGCTCGCCCAGGGCAAACACCGGCCCACAGCTTTTCCGGCTGCAGCTGCCGCCTGCCCCGCCGGTCGGCCGGCTGGCGCGTTTAAGTCAGTGCTGCAACTGCGGGGGTGGTGTGCCCAATGGTCTGGCTCATCCCTGTCTGCAAGCACGTGGGCGGCTCCACCAAGATTTTCCAGTTAAATTAAAAATACCTGAGGACTACCTGTTTCATGTTAGACTGTAAATGCCAGTGTTGACTTGCATGGTTCAGTCTGAAGATATCATTCCACTGAATATTAGAGCTACACAAGCTCAGTCTCAGGAGTGAGCACATACAAGAGTAAAGGGAGTAAACTTTTGCCACCAAAAATTTGCCCACCAATTATTTGGAAGTGCTCCGACTGCTGATGCAGCCTCCGCACCATCGCTTTTAACAGGACTTTCTGACTCCCACCACCTCGTGACTTACGCTCGCCACCGATTGGCAGCTCAGGGCGATCGGGGCAGCCCCATGTGTATGTACAGGGCAGCTGCATGTGTGTAAAGGGCAGCCTCCTTTGTGTAGGTGTTTGGGAAGGGAAGCTTCCTGTGTGTGTGCGTGTTATCGAGAGGGCAGCCTCCTGCGTGGGTGTGTGCGCGGAGAGGCGAGTCTTGTGTGTGTGTGCTAGGAGGGCAGGCTTGTGTGTGTGTGCTAGGAGGGCAGGCTTGTGTGTGTGTGCTAGGAGGGCTGGCTTGTGTGTGTGTGCTAGGAGGGCAGGCTTGTGTGTGTGTGCGTGCTAGGAGGGCAGGCTTGTATGTGTGTGTGTGCTAGGAGGGCAGGCTTATGTGTGTGTGTGCGCGGTAGGAGGGCAGGCTTATGTGTGCGTGTGCGTGCTAGGAGGGCAGGCTTGTGTGTGTGTGTGTGCTAGGAGGGCAGGCTTATGTGTGTGTGTGCTAGGAGGGCAGGCTTATGTGTGCGTGTGCGTGCTAGGAGGGCAGGCTTGTGTGTGTGTGTGTGCTAGGAGGGCAGGCTTGTGTGTGTGTGTGTGCTAGGAGGGCAGGCTTATGTGTGTGTGCGTGCAAGGAGGGCAGGCTTGTGTGTGTGTGTGTGCTAGGAGGGCAGGCTTGTGTGTGTGTGTGCTAGGAGGGCAGGCTTGTGTGTGTGTGCTAGGAGGGCAGGCTTTTGTGTGTGTGCTAGGAGGGCACGCGTGTGTGTGCTAGGAGGGCAGGTTTGTGTGTGTGTGCTAGGAGGGCAGGCTTGTGTGTGTGTGCTAGGAGGGGAGGCTTGTGTGTGTGTGTGCTAGGAGGGCAGGCTTGTGTGTGTGTGCTAGGAGGGCACGCGTGTGTGTGCTAGGAGGGCAGGTTTGTGTGTGTGTGTGCTAGGAGGGCAGGCTTGTGTGTGTGTGTGTGTGCTAGGAGGGCAGGCTTGTGTGTGTGTGTGCTAAGAGGGCAGGCTTGTGTGTGTGTGCTAGGAGGGCAGGCTTGTGTGTGTGTGCTAGGAGGGCAGGCTTGTGTGTGTGTGCTAGGAGGGCAGGCTTGGTGTGTGTGTGTGCTAGGAGGGAAGGCTTGTGTGTGTGTGCTAGGAGGGCAGGCTTGTGTGTGTGTGTGCTAGGAGGGCAGGCTTGTGTGTGTGTGTGCTAGGAGGGCAGGCTTGTGTGTGTGTGCTAGGAGGGCAGGCTTGTGTGTGTGTGCTCGGAGGGCAGGCTTGTGTGTGTGTGCTAGGAGGGCAGGTTTGTGTGTGTGTGCTAGGAGGGCAGGCTTGTGTGTGTGTGTGCTAGGAGGGCAGGCTTGTATGTGTGTGTGCTAGGAGGGCAGGCTTGTATGTGTGTGTGTGCTAGGACGGCAGGCTTGTGTGTGTGTGTGCTAGGAGGGCAGGCTTGTGTGTGTGTGTGTGTTCTAGGAAGGCAGGCTTGTGTGTGTGTGCTAGGAGGGCAGGCTTGTGTGTGTGCGTGCTAGGAGGGCAGGCTTGTGTGTATGTCTGTGTGCTAGGAGGGCAGGTTTGTGTGTGTGTGCTAGGAGGGCAGGCTTGTGCGTGTGTGTGCTAGGAGGGCAGGTTTGTGCGTGTGTGCTAGGAGGGTAGGCTTGTGTGTGTGTGTGCTTGGAGGGCAGGCTTGTGTGTGTGTGTTAGGAGGGCAGGCTTGTGTGTATGTGTGTGTGTGCTAGGAGGGCAGGCTTGTGTGTGTGTGCTAGGAGGGCAGGCTTGTGTATGTGTGCTAGGAGGGCAGACTTGTGTGTGTGTGCTAGGAGGGCAGGCTTGTGTGTATGTGTGTGTGTGCTAGGAGGGCAGGCTTGTGTGTGTGTGCTAGGAGGGCAGACTTGTGTGTGTGTGTGCTAGGAGGGCAGACTTGTGTGTGTGTGCTAGGAGGGCAGGCTTGTGTGTGTGTGTGTGCTAGGAGGGCAGGCTTGTGTGTGTGTGCTAGGAGGGCAGGCTTGTGTGTGTGTGCTAGGAGGGCAGGCTTGTGTGTGTGTGCTAGGAGGGCAGGCTTGTGTGGGCGGTGCAAGTCCGGGAGGGGGTGCGCGGCTCTTGGCAGCCCTCCAGCCGGTAATCACTCCCATCTGCGACCCAGCCACGGCACAGGCGAGCCTTTCAAACTCCGTTTGCACAAATATTTGATCACAGCCCACCGAGATGCCAGCCCAGCTCCTCCAGGGAAACGGGGCCGGGGCTGCTCGGCTCAAAAACCCCTGTGTGTAAAGAAAGCAAAACTCAAATCTTTCCAACTATTTTGTTTCTCTTTCATTCTGCTGATCTCTTGTGGAGAATAATAAAGACATACATGCGTGTCTGCTCACCCCCTTCTGAGTGTAAACACAGCACGCTCTCACAGCCTATTGAAACTTTGCTCTCCTCATTTTTCACACACAAATAGTAATTGATTGTTAGCGCAACAGCCAACATGTTTGGTTTATGTTAACATCAGTTCTGTCAGCGCTTCGTTTTCTATTAAGACTGCAGAAATATAGCAAAATTCGATTTAGCAAATACATCTACCATGTAGCATTATTCCTATTACCAGACATCGTGAGATATTCTAGTAATCCAATTCTATGGAGGCAAAGGTTCATGGATTGAATTGATTTGTTAAAACTCACTAGACTGCAAGGTGGCCAATAGATGGCAGTACAGCAGGTGGGATTGTGAACCAGTCTGTGGAGATCTTTGAATATTGTCTTTGCTCGTGTGGATTCTATCCAGGCACTCTGGTAATCTCTTTGTAAAACACTCCTAAAAATTTCACCAAAAGGTCCCAATGCATGGTCTGCCTGAAAAGTGTCTTAACCCAGGAACGCTTTTGAATAAATATGATAATTTATTACATTAAAAAAATGTAACCAAATTTGGGTTCTAATAATTCCAAACTATTTCTGGAATGAATCGTCGGCTGGATGCATGCATCCACCCACCCACCCAGGGGGACTTTCTACCCAGGCGGAGCCTAAACAGCCAGAATAAGCCGGCAGATACCTCATAAGTGTTTCTCGGCAACCTCAGTGACAAATGTGGTCCCATGTGCGAATCGCAGCACCGTGCGTAGGCGACCAACCTCACCCCCCTGCACGGTCACCCTCCATCCTCAACTCAAGACTCAAAAAAGTGCCGACTCGCACGAGGAGAGGATGTCAAGCCGTGACGTAGGCTTCTCGGAGACTGGCGGAAGAGGTGGTTTCACCCCATTTCTGGACACGCTGCATTACTTTATGCTGAAATAAAATCAGTCACGAAATGTTTTTATTGGCTCTCGTTGAGCAAAGTCCGTGGCTTCATGCCTCAGCGTGTGAGGTTTGTAGTGTGGGCACTGCGGCTGAGGCCAAGGGCCCCGTAGCAGCTGCTGCTGGTCACCATCAAGAGCCGCGCACCCTCGAGTTGCCTGCACTGTGCCTCCTTGGAAGCCAAATGCACTCGAAATGCAAGGAACGTGAAGAAGCACGATGGGTGACGAGAGCTCGCTGGGTGAGGTGCAGGGCAGCTTCCCTTCCGGCGCCAGCACTCAATGGAAGTAGCAGCAGGCTGGGGGAGGCCCTGGGTGGGGTTTGTCTACAAGAGCCAACCTCTACAACCATAAATCAGAAGCCATCCACCTACGCTGTCCCCCGCAGCCCTCTTCATCACAGACATGATTACAGCCTCTGTTAAGCTCCACAGCCCTGCGGTTGCCTCCGATGAAAGCGCTGGCCGACCGTCAAATCAAACACGGCTTGAGCATCAGACAGAGCCGGGCTCACCCAGGATGACTGTGCAGTGAGGCTCCATCCTTGTTTGTTTCAAGAGGTTCTTTAACAGCAGCCCACTCTGGAGGAAACCCGTGTAATGTAACTCTACTTGACTTTGTTGTGAAATGTGACTTAAAGAATGATTGCCATTAAAAGCGTAAACCACTGAACACAAACCTCCACTTCCTGTGTTGACCACAGTGGTGACAGTATGTCTCCAGTGTTAATCTCAGGCGTTTATTTCGTATTTGATTATTTTCCTTTTAACACACCCCGAGCGCAAGACATTTTGTTTTGGTCTCTAGTTATCATTAGAAAAGGGCAGGATTTATTGTCCTGAATGGTTAGGTTACTATATTTAACCAACTCCCAGTTCCCAGAGCTGAGGTTGAATAGTGCAAATTCCAGGCTGGCCATGGGCTATGTTTGGCTGCAGCAGATGAATGTACTTATGTTAATGTTTTAATCTGCTTGCAAGCAAGCAAACACAGCTCAAGCATTCATAAAAATTGCCAAGTCCCAATAATTTCTGCATTTCGCTGCAAGTGTAAAAGTCGCAGTTTGCTCACGTACCCAGCGGCACGTGCAGCTACAGCGACTAAACACGACACCGTCACGTCTCTCGAAGCCCCCCCACAGCGGAGCTCACTCACAGGCAGCGTGTGACCCAGCAGTGCGAGCACTCCCGGGCGCTGCACAAGCCCACTCCGCCGCATAGTTGTAAGTTGTGTTTTAATCACGAAAGTGTTACCCAAGCATACATGTTGTCACTGCCTCCTTACGGTTTGTATTATTCCTTTATGCGTCTCTAATAAATACCATTTGGTTTATAGTGTCACACCGCAGATGATGTATAGATGTTTTGTCTTGAAACCCGTTACATGATATGTTCCCTCCTCCGCAAAACGAAAGACACCGCGCCTCTGAAGCACTAAGCATGGGTAGGAGGAGTGGGGTATTGACAGAAAACTCAAACCAGACTCCCCCAAACGAAGCCCGATTCTCATGAACAGTAGAACATCATCTCGTTCAGCCACCCAACCTTGTCACCAAGGGTCCTGGTGTACACCAAACTAACTACACCCAACACGGGACACCCCATCATCTGAACACGTGACAGTGCTCCTGGTGCCTCCAGGGAGCGAATGAACCTTGCTTCTCCGACACTGGTGGCCAGCGTTTAATTCCGAGCGTCTCATATTTTGTTCCCTTCCTTTTTTTTTAAACAACCACAAATATTCCATAGAGAGCACCACTGCAACGAGAGCACATTTTTAACTTGCATTATTTAGTCTACGGGGCTGCTTTCCTTGCCTTTGCGTATGTTGGCCAGGCCGATGGAAGGAGCGGGAGGTGGAGGTGGGAGCAGAGGCTGCCTCTGGGTGCCCCATGCTCATGGAGATCAGGGCCCTTACCTGTGGGGCTGTGCGGCCGGGGCCCGTGCGTGTAAGTGTCGCGTCCTCCTCGCCCCGCAGCATGCTGATGAAGTCCTTCTTGGTGACGGAGGAGAGCACCTTGGCTCTCTTGCGCTCAAGACCGCCGGCTTCTTTCACTTTTTTCTCCATTCCCTTTTGGTGTTTTCGCACAGCATTGAAGAGCGTCACCACGCCCCTGATACAGCACGGGACAAACAAGTGCGTCATCGTTACCACATCGCCACTATTATTATTATCATCCGCTCTGAAAAAAAGATTTAAAGATTCCCAGCTTTTCACAGTGACACATCTCGTAAGCATTTTGTTCAGAGTGATGATGATGATGCATCCAAGAGCTCAGCTACGGCTACTGCGGTCGGCGCAACGTTTCAGAGATGAATCGCATTCATTTCACTTCGGGGAAGGTCCCGCGCCGAATGCTGATGGCGTTCTCAAAGAAAAGCAGGACACCTTCGAGATGCGGAGGGGTTGATGGGAACCAGAGCATTGCTAAGATAAATTGTGGAAAAATGTTTGCACTCCTAATATCAGTGCAGTTATACATTATTAATCTTTCTTGCATACTTTTTAAAAATGCCGTATTAATTCATGAACGACAACAGTATATACCATTACAGAAATATCTGAAGCTGCATTGCAGTAATGATACCTCAAGCAAAGTACAGTATTCAATATGAGTTCCATGAAAAGTCCCTTTGGTTAAACGTTTAAAAAAAGGCTGAGGAAACCTGCCGACTGTGGTGGGCAGCAGGCCCCAACGCTGTGCCCACCCCCACGTGTGCTACATTTTCCACAAAGTATTTTATATTTACTTGAAACATACCAAAACCAGCTTCAAGAAATCCCGACATTTTTCCATTTTTTTTTCCATCTCATTGTTACGTAACAGATTGTAAAAATGTACTGTCCACAACATCTGAAACTGCAAGTGGCCCCATTTAACAACCAAAACTAACACACCTATTATGCCCAGCTCTTTTATATTGATTGGACATACAACCAAATGGGCACTGCTTTCAAAAGATTCATGTTACGTCTCGAGGAGCCAGTCGGGACCACTTGGCCTTGTCGGGTGAGCACATGATGACTGCGTGCCTGGAAGACCGGGGCTCACCGTGGCTACTTGGCGGGGTGGCTCGCATGGCATTCCATGCAAACAGGACCATACCGTGCGCTGGTCAGAGAGTTTCTGCATACATTTGGAAAACCTTTCAGGTTTCTGACCAATATTTCACGTGAACCTGAATGCCCAAGAAAAGTGAGCCGTTGAACCATCGAAGGCTGTTGTGTTTGTACAGCTGCTTCTACTCCAATCCAGCCCATCACCATATCATCATCCCACCCACGGCACAGCATCACAGCCAATTGTGGACCAGTTTCCAAAGTAATAATGGCTAGCTAAGGGGGGGGGGGGGGTGTTTCGTTTCTCCTTGTCGTGAGGCACAGTGGGAAGAGGTCACAAGGGTCAGAGTAGTGTTTTGTAAGCAAAATAGACCCCAAACAAATCCCTGCCACAAGAGTGGATGCCAAGTCACTGAAATGTATCTTATTAGTCATCATCTATAACATACAGTACAAATCCCACATCAGCTTCACATACAAGTACTTGCAGGAATCCTGTTGCTCACATTTAACAAATGCTGTGTTTGTCTCCAACCTCCTTGAGTTGAACAACTGATTACTATATACTTTATGAATACAGGATTATATGTCACGCATGTATACAAAGGGCCCTAAGTCAATGAGTACAAACTGACCTCTATATAAGAACAGGTTAACCACAAGCGCACTTCACACTACATATGCTATTAAATCACTCCTTAATTGCGAAAAGCATGCTTCAGAACAAAAACACATTTATGAACTTGAAAAATGCTCATTTTAACATGCAAAGCTTCCTTTGCATTCCTGAGACAAACCCAAATGAACCTGGAGAGGTACTTGTCATTTTGTTTCTGCACAACAAAATGACGACAACGACTTCACCCACAGTTCAACAGCAGATAAACGTAGGCCTCTCGAAGAAAGCGGCTTGCGGGAGAAACAAAGCCTGCAGGAGTGACTTGCTTGGCTGTATTCTTTGGTTCTTTTGGTAAAGTCACGTAGGTGAAAAAAGAAAAGAAAAAATAAATACATGTATTTATTTAATAAAAAATAATAATCTTAGGTTTTTTCGGTAAAGTCACGTAGGTGAAAAAATTTAAATGAATAAAAGTAATATAAGATAAAAATTAAATAAAAATCACGACGTTTCGGAGGCAACACAAGCTTCCGTCTTCAGGTGGAACCGTCACAGCACGCTTGCTGTATGCTGTATTAATTTTAATTTTTTTTACCTACGTGACTTTACCGAAAAAAACCTAAGAATATGAATCCTTGCAGTCACGAAAGCTTCAAATCTAGAAAAAAAAAATTTGTATAAATATTTTTTTTTCACCTACGTGACTTTACCGAAAGAACCAAAGAATATGGATCATTGCCGTCACGGAAACTTCAAATCTAGAATTGATTGGCTGCCTTTGCCCGGAGGTGTCTCCGAGGAGGAGGCTGCCGATGCGTCTGCACACCTGGTGGCCACTCTCTGCAGATTCCGCTCTCGGTCACGGTCCTTGGTGGCGTCGGGCCTCATCCGGCACATCTCCTCCCACTGCTGCTGCTTTTCAATCTGCAAAAGACGTTAAATGACCACTGCCGTTTAATTTTACGCTAATGGGTTTCCACCTGCTTAGAAATAAAGAAAACATTGCATTGATGGAATATCAACCGTAACATTTATGGAAAGCTAACTTGTTGGATTTGTCTGGGTAAAAACAAAGAGCAAATGTAACCAATTAATTCCAATATCGGTTAAAAAGATAAAAACCCGTTACCTGTTTTCTCAGCTTTTCTCGCTGCTCCTTTTCCTCTTCCTTTGCCTTTTCAATGTCTTTGCTTTTCACGAGAATAGCTGGTTTACTTTGGGGTATTTTCTTGTTCAGGATCTTGGCCATGGCATCAGCCCAGCCGGAGGGGCCGTCGTCTGTTGTTTCCAAATCGTTGCTCTCATCGTCATTATCACTTGCGTCTGCATCTCCAGCGTCCTCGGCGTCGCTCCCAGCGTCCGAGGCTGCATCCAGTTCGTCTTGGTCCACCTTCTCCTCCTGGTCCACCTTCTCCTCCTGGTCCAGCTCCTCATTATCCTCCTCCTGGTGGTCAGGGCTGCACGGCGTGGGTTCTGCATTCACAAGACAAACGTTAACACTGGAATCGCGCGCTGCTACTGCAATCGTTGACGAATGGCGCCACCCACTGGACGAACAACCACACGGCAACGCGAAGAGCGCCCGTGGTGCCCCGTCCGCATTGTTCGTGTCTCGGGGAGGAGGACGGGGCTCGATCGCCTCATCACGCCCCGGCCCCGTAGCGGGAGTGAGAAGCAACAGAGGACCCCAACTCAGCTACGTGTCGAGAGCGGAACATCCCGATGAAGATGTTTCGCTTTCCCCAACGCTCACCTCTTCGATCACCCGCCCCTCTCCCCCTTTAGCCCTCGCCCACCTCTTTTCAGCATATCGGCATTCATCCCCTCATTTGTTTTTTACCCACACCTCACATTCTCTCAATCCCACACATCTCGTACTCCTCTCCCTCCTTCATATGTCTACTCTACACCCCCCACCTCCTCCCCCACCTCCTCCTCCCCCCCACCAACTCCCCCCCACCTTCTTCCCCCCCCCCCACCTTCTCCCCCCCCACCTCCTCCCCCCCACCTCGTCTCCTCCCTCACCTCGTCTCCTCCCCCTCCACCCCCTCCTCCCCCCCACCTCGTCTCCCCCCCCCCACCTCGTCTCCTCCCCCCACCTCCCCCCCCCACCTCGTCTCCTCCCCCCCACCTCCTCCCCCCCACCTCGTCTCCTCCCCCTCTCTCTCACCTCGTCCCCTCCCCCCACCTCTCCCTCACCTCTCCCTCACCTCTCCCTCACCTCGTCTCCTCCCCCTCCACCCCCTCCTCCCCCCCACCTCGTCTCCTCCCCCCCACCTCCTCCCCCCCACCTCCTCCCCCCCACCTCCTCCCCCCCACCTCGTCTCCTCCCCCTCTCTCTCACCTCGTCCCCTCCCCCCACCTCTCCCTCACCTCGTCTCCCCCCCCACCTCGTCTCCTCAACCTCCCTCTTCCTCACCTCGTCTCTTCTCCCCCACCTGAACCTCCCTCTCTCACCTCGTCTCCTCACCCTCCCTCCCTCACCCCCACCTCGTCTCCTCTCCCCCACCTCGTCCCCTCTCTCCCACCTCGTCCCCTCTCTCCCACCTCGTCCCCTCTCTCCCACCTCGTCACCTCTCTCCCACCTCGTCACCTCTCTCTCTCTCGTCTCTCTCTCCCTCACCCCCACCTCGTCTCTCTCCCCCACCTCACCTCGTCTCTCTCTCCCTCACCTCGTGGATGGTTCCCAACTCCGCTCCTCGTGCTCGTGGAGACGGCCATGTTTCCGGAAGTGAGGGGTACGGTGCGCGGGGAGAGACGGGAAACGCAGCGAGGGGGAAACGCGGTCCGGGTTTTTAGGTTCCGGGTCTCGTTGGTGCAATACGAAAACGTGCGTTCTCGAATCTGCCCACCCCGCCTTCATAATCAGTCGTTATTTGGGCTTTCCTCCTTAGCCTTGTCTAAATCAACGTGCACGAACTACATTGCGATGAGAATGGGGTATTTTTCCTTCCCCATAAGTATTGGAAACCCAGTGAACGGAGGCCAAACAGTAGATTGCCTCTGGTAGAATGTTCTTGTCATCCATTGCACATTGCTCCATTGCATATTCTGTGTTGCGTGTTATTAATTGTGCATTGTGTTTTCCTGTGTATGGTTTTATGGGAGGTGGTTGCAATAACACGGCGTTCTGGCCTCTACAGGGCAAAGATAAATCATTCGCTTTGCTTTGCCTGAATTTGTATGTAAACCTATGGTGGTGTGTGCGAAATGCCAACGTTCTATTTGACTTTATTGGCAATGCCTTGATGTAATTCGGTTTGTAAGCCAAGCTCTGAGTTTGTGTTGTTGCTGCTGCCGTGGCAGTGTTAAAGCACAGCATAGCAAACAATATTCGGCATTATCACAAAGGGACATTACACACAAGACCGCATAATGAATCATGGACAATTCAGCTTTGTTACAGCCAAATACGGGTTCGTTAACCGTGTTGATCGCGGGAGTAACAAAGCCTGCGGGAGTGATTTGATTGGCTGTATTCTTTTGTTCTTTCGGTAAAGTCACGTAGGTGAACAAGAAACATATATAAATGTATTTATTTAAGAAATAATAATATTTTTTTAAATAAATAATTTTATTTTTCACCTACGTGACTTTACCGAAAGAACCAACGAATATGGATCCTTGCAGTCACGAAAACTTAAAATCTAGAATTGATTGGCTGCCTTTGCCCGGAGGTGTCTCTGAGTAGGAGGCTGCCGATGCGCCTGCACACCTGGTGGTGCCTTGCGGAGTTGTATACTATCTTTTGCTTTGTTGGTGGGGATTGTGGATAACACAAAGTATTCAGTGAAAGATGATTTAGTTCCATCAGGTTGGCAAGCATTGATCCATGAGATAAAATTAACTCACGGCACTCATCTTTTATTATTATTTCGTGCTGATAAACACCCTTTTCCGCTAACAGTTATATTTTGAGCTCTTTTATCGAAGTTGTGGCCATGTGGGAATCCCTTCGCAGTGTCAACACCACCAGCACATTTGAGGATACCCATAAACAGAATTCTTACCTTTAAAGGCTGTGACAATCACAGAAAACCAGACACCAGATACTTCCACAGCCTCGTGACATCAAACAAACGCCAGACACACCATGCCCTGCCATCAGACATGTGCCACTGATACAAAAAAAAACCACCAGAAAAAAACAGTCCCAAAGATACAATTAATATTGAGCATACTGACACCAGGCTTGTTAATAAACAGACATCTCATAAATAACAGGCAGATACATTCCGCCAACTTACACCATCTCACTGACACCAGACATATATATCCCGCCGACACCAAAGAGACACATCCCAAGGACTCCCAGCAAGTGGCGTGAGTGGCTGAGAGGTGAGCTGCTCCACGAGCTCCATGAGCCCAATGGAGCCGAGATCGAGGACCCCCCCCCCCAGTACTGGGCCACTCCGGTTGGCTGATGGATAGAATGAGGCCAACGACGGATCCCAGACTGATACAAGCAAAGCGAGTAATTTCAATAATTTGCATTTGCAAGCACAAAATTGCAATTGACGGGTGGCAGAGCTTTTTCCCAGGTGAATAAAGACACGATTTCCATCAGCGTGCTGCCCGCTCTGCTCCCGTCCTGCCAATCGGTGGGGCCCTAATGGGTCTGGCCCTGAGTGGGGCTTGCCATTGTAACATGGGCTAATTACTGTGACCCTTGCACCATTAACCACTACGTGAATGGGTATTTCTTTTTTTAATAGACCAACAATGCATTTAATTTATATCACGTTATGCAAATGTTAAATATACATATTATGAAGTAACATACACACGTTTAATACAATTTAATCACATTAAATATACAATTGCTCTCACGAAGCCAGTGTTTGCACGTGCACACGATGGATGTGCAGTGAACGTGGCCACTGTGTAAGAGAAGTCGCTCTATTGGAGTTGGGGTTGGGTGGCTGATGTAATGCGCAGTTGTGAGCCCATGGCGCCCTCTTACACGTTGTATGTATGTTGAACTTATTTCGTACCGTACGCAGTCAACCGTACTAATCGTAGGGGGAAGGACAACAAACTAAACACAAAAAGCAGTTACAGTATAAAGAAATGAGTTTGTTAATCGAGGCGATTTAAAAGTGCATCGCTCCTCCAGTGACTTCCGAATATCGGAATGCAGAACTTTCCAGACGGCCGCGGAAGCGCGTCTGAAAGCGACAAAAAAAGTGAAATGCTTTGGTCTCACGAGCTGAAATGCAACGTGCAGACGTGCGGAGTCGGTTGGTGCACGCAAGGCAAGCGTGGCCGCGTGTGTGGGGGGGGGGGGTGTTGGAACACTCGGTGCTCCAAGCGCCGAGATGATGGATGGAGGAGCTCCCTTCTGACGTCGGTGCACGCATCCCAAAGCGGCTCCACCAGTGCCTCAAATTTACGCAGACAAATTGATGTCTGGGGAGAAAGTCAGTTATATTATATGCACATAACGTCGCTCAAATTTGCAGTGCTTGGCATATGGTTTTATGATGGCAGGGGGCAGGGGCAGGCATGATGGGTTGTAGATAATTTATGTTTTATTGTGCTGCTGTTAAAATAGTTTTAAAATCACAGGACATGTGAAATGCTGAGCAGCCATTTTCTAGGCACTGATGCGTGTCTCGTGTAATATTGTCTTTGCCTTCTGTGATCTACTGCGCTCTCTGCTACCTGGTTTTTTTCCCCTCTTCTCTACATCAGGAAGTCACTTATATATACAGGACTCATACACATGCAGTGTGCACAGTTTATCACCGTGTGCTGTGTCAATGCACGTAGAGTATGATGTTTTATTGTTACGGTTTCAGTGATCACACAGTTTGATTACAGAAAAAAATATAACAGCACGATGGTTTCCTGCTCGAGGACAGACACGTGGGTTATTGCTTCGTAAATGCAAAGCTTATACGCCATATACTCCTATGTACGTACAAAGTTGAATCATCCCTGTGTTAGTGACTAATATATTAGTGATTCTCAAACGCTCAAATGTTGATGGGCATCAATATTTTAGGGCAAGGAAGAGAACATTTTCACATTATTTGCTTCAACAAAGCATATCATCGTTGTACAATCTGTGGCTGAAGAGGGCATGGCATGTTTCGTGGCAGGGTATGGTATAATAATTTCAACTTGTAACGCGCACAGCATTCGCTCGCTCTCGAAGAGAGAGAGAACGTCTCAGAGGCGCGAGGAATCACAGACTAGCAGGAAAAGAAGCCACGTGGGCACCCGGCGCCAATTCACCCGTCCCCCCAAGGTCTGAGGTCCTCGATATATTAAGGTGTTATCGGACAATTATAATCAGTGACTTAAAGCTTTCGTGACTGCAGGAATTCATATTCTTTTGGTCTTTCGGTAAAGTCACGTAGATAGGTTGAGATTAATAAAAATAAAGTAAGCAAAAATAAATTAATCGTAACCTATCTACGTGACTTTACCGAAAGACCCAAAGAATAATTATAATCAGTGTTTACCTTGTTAAAACCCACGCGAGCTCGGGAGCAACATTCTGTCCCATACAGACGGAGTCCACATTTGCTGTACCACCTCCTGGCGAGCCATGGTTGGGCACCTCGCCCACAGGAAGGCAGCGTCACAAGTCCACAGTGCTGTATTACAGGCGTGCACCACCGCTGTCCAGCTACTTGGCAGTTCCAAGAATAAAAATGCAGGTATCTATCATATGCTAAACCAGGACTAGTTATTCACATACATTCTAAATTGTTCAAATGCAGGTTGATGGGATAAAATATAGCAGCTTCTATGTTGCAATCTATACTCTTTTTTTCATTAAAGCAACGCAAATCTTTTTTGAGCCATGTATAAAAAAAGTGTACACCATGAAAGTGCACAGTTATCAAGGCTGAATACAACCTGCATTAATTTATGATTCCTGTACGGCACCTTAACTCACGCGATTTAAACCCCAGCAGGAGGCAGTGCGAAACAAAGTGAGCACCGAGATGTGGGCGCGGTGGTAGTACGAGGATGAGGCGCCAACGGAGCCACCCTGCGCTCAGTCCGTGCACCCATGTCACCTGGAGGTGCCTTGAGTCTTCTCAGCGCTCGACGCAGGAGGGCAGGGCATGAGTGTGGCCACAGCAGGGCACTGCCCCTTCAAATGGAGCCTCTGATTTCACACCCTATTAACTTGAGGCCTGCTAAGGTTAATGCCGTCCCCTGTAACGTGCCCAAAGAAAAATATTAATACATTCTTCCTGTGATTCTGCAGCACCTGGTATGTCCTTCCAAATTGAGCGCTAATGGAACCACTCTTCCATTTAGCCCCAGAGCCGAGTGTGGAAAATCTCAGCGGACGGCTCTTGTAGAGTACGCTGACCTCACTTATCATTTTAGGGGGGAGCTGGAGTGACTTGGTTAATTTTATCAGCCAGATTTGATCCTCCCACGTGTCCATTCTGCACTTTCCGCAGGCCCATTGCAGCCATCATTCCACTCACGCCGCAGCACTGCCAGGGCAGTCGGGAGTTGCGTGAACGCCTCCGTATTGTTTAAACCTCTTATATGCACGCCCAGAATTATTCTACCTTTTTATTTCCAAATGATTATGATGCCTTCTTAATCGTGACGTGTAAGCATGATAGATGAAATAATAAACTGAATTAAATATCTCGTCAAGACTGTGCCATTGGCTATGAGACAATTATAAAACATGAATTTTGTTGAACATATTTGAAAAATAACTGAATTTAATGATCAGGAAATGAAAATGAATACGTTTGCATTGACAATGACAGAAGGGGTGGCATGGGGATGAAGATGCATCGGTGTTAGGAGTAACTTGCACCACGGTAGCGAGATGTTAACTCCCTCGCCTGGTATGAAGAAGGCCGTGGGTTCGATCCCCATCCTAACGCCTGCTGTATACCTGGAGTCTGCATCTTCTTTCTCCCCGTTGTCGCACGGGTGTTTCTCCGAGTTTTCCGGGTTTTCCCTCCACGTTTAGAAACACGCGTTTAGAGTATTTGACAGCTATATATTTCCACGTGATGAGCCACTTCGTTTAGGTATCATTTGTGGCCAGGTCGCTTCTGAAAAAGAGCTATATAGCTCAGTGGGGCCTTTCCTGGTTAAAAGGTAAAAAGTAAAAAGTAAGAGTCTGAGCTGGGCACGACTCGCGTCTTGAGGAAGGGGCGCGCTGCCCTGGCACCCAGGCAGTGACTGCGATGGGCATCTCACTCATTCCATTCTTGATCACATGGCAGCCGTCGCTTGCCATGGCAGCCGTTGCTTGCCATCGCAGTGTCACCAAACACAACCCATGCTGCTGTTCTCCTTTTTTGTTTTTACATGTCACCTACTACCACCCAGCGCATGATTGTAAGCAGCAAACATGATAAAGCAGTGTCTTCGATAAATCTTACTTATGGAGCAGGCGAGCTGGCTCTGCTTATCTGTAATGTGCAGCATGGCAGGGATAAAGTACCGCAAATTTTTGCTGGATTGACGCACACAACCGGTGGGATCACAAACGCCGAGGAAGAAAGCGGACATCGGTGTGGTTACGTGATCTCCCTCCGCCATTCAAATACCGGGAGGGCTTTTTCACCAGAAATTTCCATTACAATGCAATATCAGCATAACCAACCAAATGCGTGGACCTGGCACAGTGGATGCTGGTTTTGGGCGTTGGGGATGCTCCGAGGGCAGTGCAAGTTTCATTCCAGTTCCCCAACTCGCAGGTCCGTCCCCTCTACCTGGTTGCATCTCCTCTCGCACACGGAGGCCTCTTCAGCGAAGGAACCTGATGTTTTGGTTTGGGTTTTTTGTTGTTGTTGTTGTTTATTTTTTCAACCAATCCCTCGCCCGATGTATGTGGCACTGTTGTACGAGGCCGTGATTTAACGCGCTCCTGCACCTTGGCCGTGGGCGTGGTGGGGGACCGGCAGGCCACGGGTCAGACAATGATGCAGAGCGGAGCCTTTGACTAACGGACCCAGTCATCAGCCCCCTGCCTTCATCCGTCAGCGAACCTGGGGCGTGAAAAATCGCCGTCCACCCGCCGCTGCCTGCAGGTGGCTCCTGGTGTGGGCAGCGTTGTGAGAGCTCACCTGTCCGCACCCGTGTGCCCGTGCCATCAGTAACCGGGGCACCAAGGAGGCGGCGTTGCTGGGGGGGGGGGGGGGCCTTTATATCGAGCGATGGCCCGAACGCGTGTGAACAGCAAGCCGCTGTCACGGTCTTGGAGGGAGCGTTAATTCAAGGGACTAATTGATATTAAGAACAAAGTGTCAGCAAAGTTCTCGGGAAAAATAATGAAATCCTAAATTGTAAATCATTTAACTTACAATTTAAATATACTATGCAAATGTAATATTTTACACGCAAAAAAAAAACCCACCCCATGTAATGAATTCAGGGCATAATATAAATTGCCAAATTAAAACATAATTGCTTTTCATAATGATCAGAAATGAGATTGCAGGGATTAGAGGGGATGGCTGCGGGTGCGGGCGAGGGGGCGCGGATGCTCGGGGCCCCACCACTGGCGGAACAGATGCTCGGCGACCACATGGCGCGTGAAAAATGCAGCTCTCGCCCGGTCCACACCGCTCATTTCCATCATCAAATATCCAGCGGGTCGGTGGGAGGGTGGGAGGGTGGGGTGGGGGGTTCGCTCGCGATAGGGAGGTCACATTTCTTAATGACTCACAATCAGCAGGGCCCGTGGCTTGCCCGCAGACACTTGGCGCTCGCTCCGTTTTGAGGAGGAGGAGGAGGAGGACTTGGAAGCGGCTCTTGCGCGTTGGCCACATGACGTGGGATTGAAGGCGTCCGTGCTGTTCTGTTCCTTACAAGAAGCGCACTCTGTCTCGCGTCACACGCACCCCACGTGGAAACGCTGTGATTGATGACGGCGGCGGCACCCGGCCTGCGTTGTGTAATGTCACGGTACACGCGTCTCTCGGGTTCTAACGAGGGGGTGTGGGATGCATTCCTCGCCAAATGGACGCACGCGCGCACGCACTCTACGTGCGGGTTCACGTTAACCTGCAGCCCTAGCCGACCCTCCCGAGTTGAACCGCCTTGCTCCCTGCGACTCCTCAACGTGACTGGCGACTTGGGAAACGAGACCGCGAACAGAGCCATGCCTTGCAAAAAATTACACGGCTCTGAATTGTGATTTTGAAACAAGCATTCAAAACAAATGCGAGTCGCTTTGCTTTAAAAGTGAGAATTTGTTCAAACAACAACAACAACAACAACGCCCCAGTCTTAAGACATGCAGCCAGACACGTTCAGCACACGGAATGTGTTGTCGCTCACACAACACACACCTAAGACCTACAATAACGCAAATATAAGTGCAAATAAGCTCCCAGTAAATTGGCTTCTGGGTAATGTATTTATAAGCACAGACGTGTATCGAAACGAGCACTCGAAGGCAGGCTGATAGGTTTTACACTGCATGAATAATGGGCCTTTATCAATACAAAATGGAACATGACACTCCATCGACAGTATCCCGTTGAGGAATTGCCACCATTCGCGAGCTCTTTGATTTCCATCCCCAAGTTGTATCTCTTACAATGAGCCATTAGGCTTGTCTTGGGAGCTTGAGACAATTCGCCACTGCCTCACACTAGATTATATCTGCGGATGAATCCCCACTACAAAGTCATAGCATGGGGTCTTTGGAGAGGTCTGTATTGAGTGTGCGTTGAGTAATAGGCAACATTGAGAACGGGTCTCTGTGAAATGTGTTACGCTTTGGATGCCTCCTTCAGCATATTGTACCATTGCCTCATCACGTCCCTTTTTGGTGGCATCAAATATCAAGAAAATTAAGAGCCACAAAATTGTTTCACACCTGAGCTGACCCCAAGAGCTGCACCTCGTCCTGTGGCATGGCAGCGGTGACGCCGCCTTCCGTTGCCCTGTTGCTGCTGATTGATCAGGGTCAGCATCTCTCTCTCTCTATCTGAGCACGTGTGGACGAAAGAGCGATCTGCGCCGACTCGAGGGAAAAAAAACAATTAGAGCGAGCTAAGCAAAACAACGGAATGAAATCCGGAGCAAAATGTAACAAGTACAAGCACTTAAGATTAATTTGCATCGTCCAACAATGGCATGAGCAAGGAGTTTCTAACTGCTCCGTTTTCCCCCATTGTATTTTTTTGCCTACATTTTGCTGCGAGAATGCGGGAGTTTTTTATTTACTCCGGGTTAGTGAAGGGGTGGACCTTTGCGATGAGTTGAGCTGTTTTTGCCAGTAGGTGGCTGTGCATGAATGTGTCATGAGCACGATCCCCAGCAGGAGAGTGATGCCCTGCGCAAACAGCCCAGCCCCACAGAGATGCCTCGTTCCGGGGCCTCATTTCGCAACGCCTGTCCTCTAAATGGAGGGGTCCAGTATTTATGACGGTATCTCTCTCTGATGTATCTGTTGCCTGATTATATAATCATGTGATTCATAGCATTTGCATGTAGATGGATAGATGTGGCGTAAATAAATAACCTGCTGCGCGGTGCATGTTTCATACCCACAAGCACTGATTTCCATGGGCAACACATTGCGTTCCCTCCACGCACATAAACCTGTCTCTTATTCGTGACATAGTGTGGATTACCTCTGAAGGTTTTTTTTTCTCAAGCAGATACGCGATTAAGGCATGTATAAAGTACTTGACCGTATTGTAATTATAGACGAAGTCCACGCAAACGACGCACACAGTTGTAAAGTTGTGATATTCGCAGCAAAAACAAAGTAGGTTGAAATTGACAGACCTTTTGGCCATGGTGACAAGGCTTTTTAAAAAAAAGGCGCACGACTGACTCAGTACAGCAGGGGACACTAAACACGACGACCCTGCAGGCTACACGGAGAGCACCTGGCATGGCAAGATATCCTGGGGGCGAGCGGGCTTGCCAACTCGGCGACGGTTTGTTGGGGTCGGTTGGGTTTAATCCCACAGTCCTCTGCTAATGCCGTGCGGCATGATAAAGGATAACGCCCGATGTGAAGCAGTTGATGAGGCTCCTGTGACATCATTCTCAAGAGCGGGCAATCGTGTGCCTGTGTCGTGCAAATGTGAGAATCGCCTGCATTTGGCTGCGGCAATATTGAGAGTTATTCTCCAGGTTGTCGGGCGGGACTTCACACTGGGACAAACTTGGCAGCAGACAATAGGAACATCTTTTCTGTTGTCACCATAAGCAGTTAATGAGGGGCTGTACGGTCACGTGGCTCCTCGGGTGTGCAGGGTTTGCAGGCGGTGCAAAATGCACCGGGGCCTACGGGCAGGAGAGACCCAGGGGCCAGGCTTTTAAGAGAGAAAAAGGGGTGATTTTATAGGGGGCCCCAGTTAATCCGTTGTACCAGGGCCCATGCCAACCAAGCAACGCCACTCAGGCGATGTCTGGCAATTGCGTCCAGTGTAGGAGATCCCCCAAAAACTCGACCACGCCAAGCACACAATGGCCTACTTTCATAAGCAGCGCTCTATAGAATCCTCAAAGATTAATGGACTGTGCACTTGTGTGCATGGTACGTATACGACGTACACTCGCGTATCACCGCACCAGCCTGACTATGTTCTGAGATCCTAACGAGCGAGCGCTCAGTGGAATGAGTTAACATCACACTATGTTGCCTGCGCTGCCCTTGCCAACTACCACGGGCTGCTCAGAAGAGAAATAGATTGCGTTGCATCACACTGTTCGCAGTTTACACTCAACAGTGTCTCTGTATCGCAGCGTGAACACAAGTCTTTGTTTTAATATCCGTTGGTTTATAGAACGGCGGTGGTCTCATCTCGCTGCCTGCCATATGGGCATTCCACCAAATAGACAACTCACCGTCCCCCTCGCCGCTGTGGATAACTTTGGAGCGAACACGCCACGAGATGATTGCGATGTCCTAAAATTTGATTTAAATAAAAGGCTTAGAAATATAAATTTCTGCTAAAAGCTCATCGGCAGGATAGCAGCACCCACCCCCGTGGCCTCCTTGGCTGCCCTTTTTAGATTCTCTTTGGCTCTGACACCATCAAGGAATTACTGAGTGCATCCCTTGCTCACGGCACCTGCCTCTCAGTGGCGCGACCAGCACCGCCGGCCAGCTCTGCATTATTATACATCCAGGATGCCATCAACTCTCTCCCACACGCAGTCACCTTAATGTGATCAGGTGAGCGGAGTTATCGTTTTTGCAATGAATCCCTGCGGTATTGGAAGGTGAAACTTGGCCGTTGGACAATCTCCTAGAAAAACAGAGACAGGCACCACTGTCCATTTAATTTCCATCGTGGGGTCTTATTAATTGTGCAACAATCACAGCATCCCGTGCTGGCACGTTTTAGAAAGTACCGTGGTATATGCCCTACATTAAACACGCTCCTTCGGAGTGGGCAGGTAGGAACTTGGTTGGACAGCGCATTCGTGCACGACACGTGACGCACTTCAACCAATCCGGGAGCGTACATGTTTGGGAGGGGCTATGCACGACAGACAAATCATCCCTGGTGGGCAGTGTGGAACTGTTGTTCCTACCTGTACCATCGGGACATGAGTACTGACACGCTTTTGACAAAAAAATAAACATGGAGTGGAGTTCACTGAGCGCTGTTTGCACGCATCTCGAATATTGTCCATTGGGAAAAGCAAGAATATTCACTGATTAGACTTTTCAGAATCAAGTCTCGGAAATGTAGCTACGCGGCGATAGGGCAACAGCCTATTATCTATTATCTACCGAAATGCAGCAGCTTTGAACTTCAGAATGCGCTTATGGATGCGTCAATTGCAGTGCTGATAGAGTAGCGTTATTTAGTGTGGAGGCACGAGGTGGAGGGCACAGGCCTCAAAGGAGTTCAAGTTTATTTTGTTTACCCATCTGTAAACTCAGAGTGACCTGGGATATTCGTCTGCCAGTAGGGGGCGGTGATTGCTATGCGTCCCATTGTATACTTTTGCGGGCAATCTTCAACTTGGCCTCACACACCCTTACTAATACTCGGACACTAGCATCGAGCAGCAGCTGTTTTAACGAAACACAGTATCTTGATTTGAAGCTTCCGTGACTGCAGGGATCCATACTCTTTGGTTCTTTCGGTAAAGTCACGTAGGTAGAAAAATAATAGATGATAAAAAAAATTCTACCTACGTGACTTTACCGAAAGAACCAAAGAGTAAATTTCGATTTAAAGCTTTCGTGACTGCAGGGATTCATCTTCTTGGTTCTTTCGGTAAAGTCACGTAGAAGGGAAATAATAAAATAATACAAATAAAACATAATAGAATAATTCTCACGTTTCGGAGGCAACACAAGCTGAAGACGGAAGCTTGTGTTGCCTCCGAAACGTCGTGAGAATTATTTTATTTTTATTATTTCCCTTCTACGTGACTTTACCGAAAGAACCAAGAAGATGAACCAAAGAGTAAGCACAGTATGTACAAAGTGCAGGCTTTCCGACAGATATGATTCCCTTGTGTGCCGATGAAATGGCCAAACTTGCTCTTGCGACAGTGACGCTTCGTTCCCATCTCCGCACACTCCGTGCGCGCAGTTTGGGGGGGGGGCGCTTCTTCCCAAGACGCACACCACACGTGGAGGGAGCGTCCCCACGAGCCCCTGACGACAGCGCTGAGCGGTGAAGACCGGACGACGCGCAGAGTTCCACAAGTCCAGGCGGAGAGGGAGTCCTTGAGCTGTGATCGTCACCGAGTCTCTCGGTGACGGCTCCGAGCGCCGTGACCTACACGGACGTGCAGGGAGTCACTGCACCCCGATTCGCAGCCTTCACACTGAGTTTTTGTTTACAAGGGTGTAATTAATTCCCCGCATATGTTCGCAACATCTGGCGCACTGACCTGCCGCAGGATTCGGTAAATTACCGCTGTGCTGATCCACCTCAGATCATTAGCGGTGAAAGAGGAATTACATCACACTCGCGCGTGCGCACGCCTCAGCATATGACTTCATTAGTTCTGTTCTGCGATAAATGGATGGGAGCAGATTTAAAAAGCATTACCGGAGACTTCACGCTGCACTAAGTGCAATCGGGGGCTAATGGTATGGCTAATGCAGTCCGCGGTGTCTGGGACAGATGCGGCGGGCACAACGTCGCACACTCGCAACGAATCTCTCATCTGGTTCCGTGAGTGGCTGCATTTGCGTGGTGCCACCCATGGTCAATAAATCTTCTAAAAGCCGCTCATTTACGTTTAACCCGTCCAATTGGATTGATGGCTGCCGGGTTGGCTGAGAGTCTTGTTTGGGGGGATGACAGATGGTGGCTGCTTACTCGGCCTTCTGTTTATCACTAACCGCCTCGGCGCTCTCCTCTTTATTTGTGGGATTCATCACTTCTTGCGAAAGGAAAATCATCAATGAAAAGTTTACGAGCTGTGGACTTTCCACGTGCAAACTCACGCATTCTTGTCTGTACAATCTTTAAACATGAGCAGTGTTGTCGGAATAGTAAAATAATCGCTACAATGCGCAATACTTCCTATAAATATAGCAAAAGTCCGTGGTAAAACGTCCTATCCCGGTGCAAATATCTGCGAGCTGGACTAATGCACTGCGTCGCAGAGTCGAACGTGCACATTATTAGTAACGTGGCAATGCAAAAGCCCGAGCTCTAAAGGAGATTGAACATGTGCTAAAGTCCTTAGTAGAGGTTGCGTGCCAGCGAGCGGCCCGCGTCCCACGTGGAGCCGGGCTCTCCGAGCAGTCCTTCCGAGATGAGTGGCTTGGAGCGCCTCTGTGGCACACATCATTTAATCAGCACCGCGAGCGGGCGCCTCCTCACCGTGTGAACATTAATGGCGAAATAAATCTGCGGCGCACCGCTGAGCAGACGCGTCCTTCCCAAACAGATGCTTTCCTTCTCTTCCCCAACTGCCCTCGCATCCCAACCGCCACGGCGGCTCGCTGGCAGTGCCTCACCTACTTCTCCTTGACACCCACCGTGCGTGCCACTGCTCACATGTTCGGCCCTTGACGGAAACCTCACCCATCCCCTGATTTATCGCCGCATTTTTTTTTTCATCGCACGCTCATGTTGAGGTGCCGCAAACGGAATGAGTAGATACCGAGTCGTGATTTATAATTAACGTTGAACTGTAGATTCTCCATCAGCATCTGCCGCTATGATCAATCCGCTGCTAATTGAAGGCCTTGCTAAGTCGCCACGATCTTTCATGGTCTTCCACTTCAGCTCCAATTAGCACGGTTGGCTAGGTACGTATGGTGCGAAAGAAGTTCAGCATGCATATATATATACATACAATGCAACGACGCATGTAGCTTCTGCACCCGGGCCGATTTCATCTCTTCGTACTCGAGGTGGATGCCGTCTTAGAAATGTAATTTCATTACAAAGTTCAGTTTCACCAAAAGTACTTTAGCAACCGTCCCTCATCTAACTCTTTAATTTGTCATTTTTATCCCAGCCCACCTTCAATAACATCTCGAGGTATATATTTGCCTACTCTGATGTGTTGTATAGCTGTGTCCTTCCAAAACATTTAAAAATGTTTATTGAAGCTGTTGTTCCCACGCTTCGTGAGACGAAGAGGAGAAAGTTTCAGATATGAGACTTAAAGCAGTAATCACTGCCCTTCACAGTTATATCACGTGGTATAACTGTGAACATCAGTAAGGAAGCGGGGCTAGTTAGATCTATTTACGAAATGTTTACAAACATATGGCGTGGAATAACGCCTCAATCATCCTTTAAAAAAAATGCCTCGAAGACTGACTTCAAGAATGACAGGCCCATTACCGTATTATATGACATGTATTTAAAATGTTTAAGAAGATCATTGTCTCCGCTCCTCGTGTCTGGCGTAACATTCCTCCCGGCCTTCGAGGGCAGCAGCGGGCACGTGGTCTGTGTGGAAGGGCGCTCGAGCGACGCTTGGGGCTTTGACCCCGTGCCTCGGACTTGTGTTGCCGATTTGTTGGACACAAATAAGTTCGTTATAAGTCGAAGTTATTGTTAGTATTCTTTTTTTTATTTAAAATTTTCGTGACTGCAGGAATTCATATTCTTGGTTCTTTCGGTAAAGTCGTGAGAATTTTATTGTTTTATTTTTATTATTTTATTATTTCCCTTCTACGTGACTTTACCGAAAGAGCCAATAATATAGTATTCTTATTATCAATGGAACGTAATGATGGAACACGAGGAGGCCAAAGAACCACGTGAGCATGATGGGTTTAATTAAGTGTCTCTACCGTCGACCACACAGTACTGGAGCACACATCCGATTCTGAAAAAGATAAAATTAAGCAGTCATTAACACACTCGACCAAGGCGTTGAAAGTATTTATATGCAATAAAAAAAACGTTGACAAAAATGGAACGGCTATATTGAGACGGCATGACGAAGGCAACAGTGCACACGTTCGAAATGGAGTCGGACAAGGAGATGTTATTCACAGCGATATTAGAATATGTTTAGTGACAAATTAGATTAGAAGAAAAAGAAGCAAAGGAATTCGTGGAGTAACTCAATTTAAAATAAAATTATGAAAAGCTGTGCAGAAGATGAATGTGAGAAAAACACAGTATTGCATTTATGATGATGTAAATTCGAAGACCATTTACTGCTTTGAAAGAATTGGCAATATATTGAATGAAGTGCATGACGCGTGAGCATTATTAACAATCTTAACCTAAAGTCACAAAATGCCACGTCGCTCCGTCTCTCTCTCCTGCACAACCGTCCTCCACACGAATACCCCCGCATGCCCCCGTTGCTCTAAAATCCCAGTTCAGTTCTCCCTCCCCTCTACGCCTGCAATCAGAGGTGGCACCCATACTCCTTTACTCAACCGAATGCAGAGTCGGGATGGATTCTCAATCGCAAGTCTCCGAGGGACGACCGATACATCGCGTGCCACCTGCGTACGATGTCACAATTACAAAACAACAGCGATTGCCCAAATGTAAATAAGCTTCCTGGAAACTAATAAATGTTGTTTTAAGTAATGTCCCGCAGCTTGCAACACGAAGAGAGAGTCAGCTTGTCAGTGGCCACCGTGTGTGCGAGCTTGGTGAATCACTTATCTCAGATCTATGGACCTTTGCTCGTTAGGACACGTTCTACAAACGGTACTACAATTACAGACTGGTTTACTATTAATTAAGCAAGCTGGCGATATCAAGTCAATTACAAATGTACGAGTAATTACATTAACACAGGCAGCGGATGTGATTAGCATGTGTGGCTGCTCTCAGGAATGAAAGAGATGCGGTACAGCGATGAAGCCGCTTCCACTGATGGGGAAGAGTTACATTGTGGTCACCAGGTCTAGATACTCATCGGCAGGCTGTAGCCTCACCGATGTGACCCATGTTGACCATTGAGGTTCCTAGCAATGGCATCCAATTGGACAAGTGGGCAAGTCACTGTGAAATTGCTTGCTGATGAACACTAAGCACTCCTAGGCAAGCCAGGTCTGCTCAGTTTCACACTGCCGAGATGAAAATATTGATAACACAGAACACAGCAATTGAGGATGCTCCGGCCTGAATTGGCAAAGTATGCATAGGTTCTAAGAAGTCAAATACTGATTTCTGGAAACTGCAGACTTAGGAGGGCACTAATAATGATTGTTCCTCTTCCATCTGTTGGACAATATGTGTTTAGGTAGTGCATGACTCATCTCAATGTGTAATCGGTATCGACCTTGAGTCACCCTACAAGAGGATCGCAGCTCACATTTTTTTTATTCATTGAGATGTTTTTTTCGTCGTGTTTAGGATTGAACGGAGACATGCCAATTATTCATCGCCAAGGAAAAAGACACCGGCTCCTTTTCTAAAACACCAATGCAACACGAACGCCGTAGTGTGATTACATTTGCTGTAAACGTGCAAAGCCGCATGTGTTAGCACAGATGCACGGCGCCGTGTGGTCCTCAAGCGCACGCTGTTTCCCGAGTGTCAAGACTAAACTATATGCATTTTTGTTGTTGTTATTTTACCAGGCAAGGCCCACTGAGCTATGTAAAAACTATTTTCAGCAGTGACCTGGCAACAAATGATAGCCCAGCGAAGTTGTTTATCACGTGGAAATGCATCGCAGCCAAAGACTCTAAACGCGTGTTTCTAAATGTGGGGGGAAACCCGGAGGACCTGGAGAAGATCCACGCGACTACGGGGAGAGAGACACGCAAACTCCGAATATACAGGTGTTAGGGTCGGGCTGGAATCCACGACCTCCTGTATACCAGGCGAAGTAGTTAACATCTCGTCACGGTGTGCTCTGACTGCTGCACAGAGCCGCGTGTTCCCGTGCAGTCAGCGCTGCCAACATCCCCCCACTACTAATGACGCACAAAATGCACAGCGAAACGAGAGATGAGGCAGCGTGAACAACTCCGGGCTCCACGGGATGCACAAATTTGGAATTTTGGAGCGAAGCGAGTCGAGTCACGGCCGCCAAACACCTTTACACTCGCTGACAAAATCCATCACGCCTTGTGAGCAGGGGCCGTGCACTCTCGTGTTAAAAGTTCCCAACCTGTATTATTTTGGAGCATTTTGCATTGCTAATACAACGTGATAACATCGCGATACGTGGCGAAGCTTACATGGCGGCGGCGCGCAACATTGAGTTGTAAAAAAAAAAAGATGAAAGCAGCTCAATTTAACACATTTCTCGAGACAGTCACCAGGACACTACGAAACGGCACATCAATTCTTCATACTTGCGTAACGATGTGTGCCGATGAGCTCGCTCACACTCAACGTATTACCTGTCAACACCTCCGTGGCTGCGCCTGCCATTTCGCCACACACTAATGTGATTTTTGTAAATTTTAATTCGGTTTTTCTTTGTGGCGTCAGGATATGACAATGCACTATTCCCAACCAGAGCAGTCAGCCCTAAAAAAACCGAATAGAATATAAAATAGGAAAAAAAATAAAAACGCCTGCCATGAACTCAACAGCCGAGCGGCCAATTTCCTATTCTCACGACTCTATCTGAGGCGTGTTAATGTAAATCTGTGCATTCATGTCCTGCTATTCCAACAAGTATTTATATGCATTGGGGGAATGTACACATTGATATTTGTATTGAAAAAAATGGTTAAAGCTTACTATTATTTTACAACACTTCAGAGTAACATTGCGTAGAAATCAAACATCTCGTTCATTTATATATTTTACTCATGTCTGTTCATCCGAAAAAATACATCTGCAGAGCAATTACCATCTCAATTTAACATCAGCAATAATCACTATTGTCGATCCCCATGTTAGTTGCCCCAATCTCAGTTGATCATTTACAGGCCAAGTAAGAATACTCCGCATCAACGCTGGCAACAAAAAAAAAAACCTTTATCCATCAATGTGACAGCAGCGACCGATGTGAAAATCCTGCCACCAAAAATTGCAAACTGTTTAAAGAACAAGTCCAACAGATTTTGCGAGGGACCTGTGCAAATGCAATCAGTCACGCAGACAAGCTGCACACACGAGTAAATCATACTTTGAGAAGCCTTGGGCAAGTAATTCTCGCCGAAAGAGAGAATAAAGGTCTGACAAAAATAGCCAGGAACAAATGTCCATAGACCAAATTGAATCCCTTTATGACCGTCTCACATTTCTTATCCTTAAACTGCTGTTTTATAGCACTTGAACCGAAGGTAGTGAACACTAAAAAAAGGTGAGAGAGAGAGAAAAAAGAAAAGTGATAGCCACGTTTAATTGGTTAATTTTTCATCCATGGACATGCGGTAACATGGCTGAATATCCTTTATTGGCGATGATTAATTTTTTCTATAAACTCAGAGTCAGCCGCCTTGACTGGGTCTGGCTGACACATCCACCTTGTGATTTACACGGGCCCACCGAGAGAGGATTCTTTCAGGCCTCACGGCTCTGCACCTCCACGACAAGCTCACACAACCTCGGGGGTGACCGTAGCTCGAAGCTAAACGCATGTTCGCGGCAGCGTTCTAATGACTCATGTTAATAACAGAAACACGTGGCATGCCAAAATCGATGCGAACATGCAGCCCAAAAAAAAAAAAATTTCCCAACATTTTGTCACGTAGAAAGTTTGTGTGGAAAACGTTCTCGCGGTGCGCAACTGATGCAAATGCAATCGCTGCGAATCAACTGTGCAGCCGCGCGAAGTGAAATGTGCCCAAGGTGCGGTGTCTGCGTGCGACGCGCACGTGTCTTGCCCACGGGTGTGTTTGTAGCGCCGCGGTAGATGCCGGAGGGCCGCGAGCGGCGAGGCCGGCCAGCGGCACCACGCTGTGTCATAACAGTGGCACTTCATGGTCCTTAACTCAGCGAGTTCCGCTTTGAGGGAAATGCCATAACAGGCAATGAGGCGCAGTCCGATTACAGCACCAGGCAACGTGCGCGCTAATTTGATGGAAGCAGATTGTCTTTTAACACAATAAAATACAGCGGCAGTAAAGCTGTCAGTTTAATTGTCCTTCAAGGAAATGAGGGACGTTAAGTCATATCTTTTGCGCCAGCAGAATCAGATTCCTGGTTATCTGGAGCCAAGCAAATGCCCTTATCAGAACACTCTGCCTTACGTGTCTCCGCATCTTAATTTGCAGATTGCTTGATATTGCTCGGCATTAGAAAGGTGCTGAAACTTGAAGTGCAGTTGTCATTTTGTTAACTTTGAAATGTTTACAAACGGCGGCCCACTAACGTGATGTCAGCCGTAGCAGTTCACATATTCAAAATGCAATGTTTAGAGGCAAACATGTAATATTTCGAAAAACTTGCACATGCCAAAGGGAAACTGCTGATATGGAGATAAAATATCGGCTTTTTTGGGCACAGAACAACACAGGATGGCTTAAAATGCTCTTGTACTTGATCATCAACAACGATGCGCTATAAAACTTGCATTCTTATCAGAAAAATGTCAATCCCTGATATCAATGTACATACTTCGTACCCAAGATGAACTAAAAGGTTGCAATCACGTTCCCGGTGCTGATTACATAAGGCAATTATTTATCCACCCTCGAAGATATTGTATTTTGCTGTGTAAATTACAAAGCGATGCTTACACTTTACATCCTTGATTATTCACTGGCAGGAACAAAACGACAAAATGTTAACATGTTTTGAAATTACCTCCGAGTCTTGAAAGCATTTGACACGCCATGCATTTTCTGCCAGCGACAGAGAAAGCGAGGCGACAGTTGTTGTGGATGTGCAGGGTTAGGTCACATCACGCAAATGACATTTTATGACATGGTACTGATTTGTATCGCAGGCTGTTGGCGGTTAGCAGACAGGCAGATGAGCAGGGCGCCCACCCTGCTATCTTCTTCAAACTAAAATGCCAAACATAGTACATTGTTACAAAAGTGAAAATCGTACTACATTGTATTTGTAAAAGTTTGATATATATTTTTAAAGGAGCACGCCATGAATCTGCTTGAGATAGCACGGCCGCTGCAATTATGTCAGCATCAAGGAATGACAGTCGACAATTTCTGATGTTTTAGCCCCCATTACAAGGATTACGGACACATCCATACGGCTCGTGCTTGCAAACACTCAGAGTCGACATAGCACAACACACGGCATCAATAAAAGCCCCTGGATTGCACCTGCCACGGTGACAAAGAGTAAAGAATGCCGAAGCGAAGTTGGTCTCCGTCCATCTGTTCAAGTTGTCGGGCAGCTCCAGCGGACCCCACTGTGGGCCACTCCACGCGCAGCCTCCACTCCTCCCACCCGCGCGCCTCCCAGAACACCTCCACTAACCCCCCCCCCCCACTCCTTCACTCTCACTGCCCAGCGACCTGCCCAGCAAGGACACATGCCGCACACTCGCAGACGAGAGAGAGAGAGCCCAGCAAGCTGCCAGGTGGGGACAGGGAAGATCCCCGCTCAGCCCCGCACTCCTTTACCCCCCAACCTCAGCCCCCCACAGGGCATAACATGCACTAACAGCTGCCCTGTGTCAAGCGTGTTTTCATCAGCACTAACAAAATTAGGCAAGAGCTCTCTCCATTTGCAAGTCAATGTCATCACACACAATAACCCACTTCTCTTGAAAATACAATAATTGGTTCAATCAACGTCTGGGAATGTTTTTTTTCGTAGCATGTGCGTGACATGCAATTGAAATTGTTTTGCAAACAGTGCGTTTTTTAATTGCTATTGATATTTTAAACGATACCGTGAATCAAAATGTTCATTTCTTTTGCGTTAAATTTCGATGTAAAGCTTTCGTGACTGCAGGGATTCATATTCCTGGTTCTTTTGGTAAAGTCACGTAAAAGGGAAATAATAAAATAATAAAAATAAAACAATAAAATTCTCACGACGTTTCGATTGCAACACAAGCAATCATCGCCAGGTGTGAAACCCACAGCAAGAAAATTTGACTTTACCGAAAGAACCAAGAATATGAATTATTTTGCGTTGTGAATATTTTTTTTGCATTGGCAGACTTCTTAACCAAGTAGTGTGTTCGTCAACATACACTAATTTTGGATAAAATTCGCAGGCCCTGTGACCAGGTGAAAAATCAGTGGAAATCTGATGAGTTTTAGCCGAAGAGGAAAGCGACGTGATCCGCTAGAAGAACGTCCAGGACGCGACAAAATGTAATTCTTCGCGGATCTCTACCTCGGCCACTTGAAGAGCACGTCCTTCTGCAATACCCAGCAGATACCTGGCACATCACGGGCACAGAGGACACTCCGTGTATGCCACGTTAATAGAAAAAAAAACTGCTTAGTGCGTTAATATTCCAGTCGATCGATTTAGCGGCGAGCAGTGCAGGCCACGGGGGCTGCGCGGACCCACGGCGCTGAGTGCTGTTCGGCGCGGCAGCTTGTCAAGACGCACGCGGGGTCACGGGTGGCCCAGCGAGGCGGCCCTGAACGCGAAGGGCCAGGGGGGGGGGGGGCAGTTGGGGCAGGGCCGTGGGTGCACGACACCGGCATGAATATTCAGCGCAGCAGCTGCACGGACAGTAGCCTCACAGCATCCGTGCACTGCCCCGGGTCACCTCATTGCATATTCATGCTTAAGTGCTCCGGCTCTCCCAGGTTGTGTCTCACAAATTGTTGTACAGAGAATACTGAGGTGGCACAAAGTGACCGTGGCTAATTTTAAAACACTTCACACACTCCATTGAAGCACCAGATCATTTCCATTCATTTCAAATTGCTAATATATGACGCCACCTGACAATGCCTTATTAATACCATGCAGGATATGATAACGTTTAGATTCTTGACCAGTGTACTCTATTCCATTTGTATCGTGGGACTGCTTTAGGTAACACCAGTACCCCCTATGGTTGTGTGTTAAGGCATTTGGACTGCCGAGCATCTTCGAGCGAGTCTACAATTCGGATCGCCACAGCCACCCAGTGATTTCAGTGAGTCAAACATTCGCCGACACTCGTGTGCCTACACACAAGGCACACAATGACCTGCGCTCGCAAAATGTTGTCATGGGAACTCCAGTATCCACCCTGGGAGATAGCACATTTGTGTCATTCCCTTCAGTGATTTGCCTGTCAGCGGTGTGAAGTGAATGGTCATTGCACTCACCTAATGTTAGACTTGTGTTGAAGCTTACAGCAGTCATGTATGCAATCATACACAGAAAGTGCATTCTTGAGCAGTCTTATTAAATGGAAAAATAAAAATGTATGTCTGATGATATAAACGAGATCTGTATCTCATGCCTGGTGTATTTGTAGATATTACAGAATATGTGAACAATACCTTGTTGCTAAACAAATAAATCAATTTCAGGCATTATTTGTTCCTTGCAGGCAGCTCCTCCTTGCAGCCTCTGCCGGTAAGTGGCACATGGGGAGGTGGGGGTGGCGACGCAGACAGCAGGGAAGGGGATGGTTTGCCATGAAGTGTCTGCTCATACGCCTTCAGCTGGGCCACTCCACACAGCATGGCACCATGGATTAGCCTGCCAAGCTGTCGCCAAACACTGACGAGTGAGCACCACTGTCGACACACCCAATGTCAGCATGGGAAAACAAAAAAAAAACCTAAAACACACTTGAGAAGATGGACGCTACAGACATAAGTGGCTCACGGTGGGGTAATGCACAGAACGAGAGTGTGAGCTTGGGTCGTGCTGCCGCCCGCCAGTTTGCTGGATTGCATCCCAGCTGCACGCACACTTTACTAATGCATGAAGTGTAACACTGAAAGGTCATTAATTCCATACTCTTATTCATTTTATAGGCAACACTTCGGGAATGCCGACATTGTTTGATTTTCAAATTACTGCATACAAATGAAACAAAGATGTGCTTGTGCCGTAACAATATCTGTCACATTCACACGACGAGATTTGTGTGCCCACAGTATTAATTAAACGCATTGCTGTACAGCAGCCACCCCATCATTTCCCTTTGTTGTAATTAAATGGAGTGACTGGGAGGAACAAAAAGTGGATACATATCACATGTGCATTGATGTTTTTGAATAAACCGAGTTAAAAGAGTAATATATAATTCATGCACCACACCAAATAATTCCCACTCGCGAAAAACTGTATTATTTATGATCAGCATCTCAGCATTACGGCGAGTCCATGAAACTAATAGGGCTAAATTTGTACAAAACACTGACCATATTTAAATATTGTTAGCAAAGGGATTTATCTCTTGCCAACGCATTTCTAAGAATGCCTCTAAACCACGACCGCAGAGTGTGTGGAACTTCCTATTAGAGCCTGGTGAAAGGATGAGGAGCGCATGGGCACTTGCCGCCTTGACAGGCATTAGACTAATGACTTGTCTGTGCGGCAAGCTGACGCGCAGTTAGTGGCCCTCGGCGTGCGGTTTCGGGCCTATTAGTGCTGTTCCTGCCTTCCTGAAACGAGGTAAAGTAAACCCAACAGCTTGGCTGGGGCTATTGATCAGGGATGCTTTAACATGCAAATGAGAAAATGCAGCCCCAGAGATAGCGTTACGGCCGCGCGCGGAGCGCACAGGTAGACACAATTAGTGGACGTAACAGGCACCCGTGTTGGCGTCTCACAGTCGCTGCCGGTTTCTGACCTTTTACTCTTTTCAGCCCCTTGAACCGAGAGCCACCGAACAGCTTTTATAATGTACACACGGCACAACATTTGTGTGACCTTGTGGCAAAATGCCGCACTCAAATTTGAGCCGATATACGAGCACCAGAGTATCAATAAGTGTTCCCCAAGAAACAACAGTAACTAACACCATTTTAATGTTTTCCTTTTGGCATAAAAGCACATTTACGAAGAGCAAACTTTGAATTCTGCGCATGCTATTTAGAATTGATGATAAGTGTTTTCATACCGTCATCAGTATGGCTCATTGACAAAGTAATACTTCTTACAAAGCGGAATGCGCCCACAGTAGCCTTTGTGAAATTGTCTGTACGCAGAGATAGATGGCAGCCAGCCGGCTGTTGTGCTTTTATGCGCACTGGCATTCTGCCACCAATTGTGCTTTTGTGTTTTGGTAGACAAACAATTTTTACCGAGATTCAACATATTCCTATCAAAGCACCGTATGTCCAAGAAAAGTGCGCGTCTGTGGTAGGCTCGTTTGGTGCGTGGGTGGCCGCAGAGGGCTGTGATGTTGGAGGAACAGCTGCCAAGTCAGCTTCTTGCCAATTGTGAGTCCCTTCCATTAACCTCTTCCAGTCCCTGCTTCAATCGCATCTTACATTTAACAGCAATGCCTCGTGAAAGGATGCTTGTCAACTTCATGCAAACTGTTTTCATATCAAATGGCAGCCACAACGCACACAGCTATACACATTTTCATCTGAGTTAAAGCACTGTCAATGTTCTAAAATATGTTTTCTGGAAACAGGACTCTCTCTTAAAATGAATGTACTATAGAGATGATTGAGGGTGGCAATCCGTTAAAATCATGCTTTAGATCAATATATTTTACATACATTTTATATAAAAGATAGGAACACATTTCTCGAGCACTGCAATACTTAGTATGAGATTTCGTGACCATGTGTGCAGGTACATATGAACCTTAAGGCGGTGCCCCCGGCTCTCACATCATGTCTGTGATGCAGTCACTGTTAGTCTGTTGATGGTCGGCGATGCGGCAATCGACTCATCTCGACGAGCTGTACACGATGCACCACTACGGTGCGTACCGCGAGCGTTCAGGGTTTCAACGCAATCGTCCTCGCTGCGTTTCAACATCGCGGAGTGGCACCGATTTCGGATTGATGGGTACCCCCAAAGTCGCGGAGTGAAGTACACCCCTGGAAAAACTAGTGTCCCAGAAATAAAATATTTAATTGCCTCGGCCAGTTTGTATCATTTGGTACCCCGGGGTACCGTCAGAAGGATCATTTGGCACTTTCATTTAAACCTGTCTGCAGTTGTAACTCGGCCTACGTTTCCCTTGGCTCCTTCTCGACGCCAAGAGCAGTGCAACAACAGCAAAGAGTCCGTTGTATTCATCTTGTGTAAATGCACAAAACTTTATTTCCTATTTTTATTTTCCCAACTCTAGACACTGGCAAATGGTACTGCGTAGAGATGTTTAGCGGCGCGTGTCGCGTCGATACCCGCAGACGGATTGTCGCCACTGGGTGGCAGCAAGCAGTCAGCAAACAGGTCCGACAACACACACACACACCCTGGGCACAAGCGGGCAGAGCTGACCAGGCACCAGACCACGGACGCAATCCGCTGTGAGCGTGTGACCAGACAGAAAAAGTGAAACCTTGGATTGCGAGTAACTTGGTCTGCGATTGTTTTGCAAGACGAGCAATTTTTTTAAATAAATACTAATTTGATAAACGAGCGAGGTCTTGCAATACGAGTAGTACGTGTATACGCTTTGTCTGCCAAGCGGTCACGCGATCACAACTGATTTTCGAGTGCTTTGGCATACGAGTGCTTTGATTATAAACACGTTTCCGGAACGAATTATGCTCGCAATCCAAGGTTTTACTGTATTTGTAAACTGTCTATATCTGACTGTGATGTCTGTTGCATCATCGGGAATTACAAGTTCTCTACAGGCACACGAGTTAGAGAAAAAAACCAGCAGGATTGTTTGTCAGACAGCTGGGAAGCTTCCTGAACAAGCCCACCATTGATTTCTCTGCAAGGCGGAAAGTGCTTCGTATGCATGTGACCTGGTTTCAATTAGGAAGTGTCATCGTATGTTTTTGTACTGGCCTACATGCTTGAACCACCATGTTTTAATTTGCACAAGCACAGTTTGGCTCAATAAATGTCGTTTTTGTTGTGAGAAATTCGGATCACAACGCAAAAGAAAAACTAAAATGGAATGTTTACTGTAAATAAAATTACATTTAAGTAAATTACATCAAACTAAAAGACAAAGGTAGGGGCCACATTTGTTTGAGTTAAATTTAAGCATGGACATGGCTGTAATGTTCATAAATCAGTATTGCCAGTGGGCTACATACAAACAAGCAAGGGTGAGTGACCAATATCCAATTTTCAATGTATTAGTGTAAACGTTGAGGTAGCAACATTTTAAGGTCCCATTAGTATTAAACAAGAACAGTTTACAGATTATTTTCAAGTAAAGCTTATTACAGCTTTATCATTATCACCAGCAATGCAACCTTCCTCCCATAGTGGTAATGTCAAAGATACACCAGCAAAGACAAAGCAAGTTGTTTTTTTACTCATCATCACTTATCCTATGATGCATCTTAATCACTGAAGTGCCTGTGAATGTAATCTCATTTACCTGAAAGGTTCTTCCTGTTTTAATACAAATAGGCTGTTCGAAATATAACATCTTCTTTCATTTAAAAATAGCAATTCCCAAATCACCACACACTTGTTTACGTTGTTTTTTCTTGTTGTTGTATTTTTTCCATTTCATCTACATTTCTAGTTCTCCAAGGAACAGCTCCATTCGCATGCCTCAAACCTCCTGTCCCTGGGAGTAGGTCTTCCCCAGCTTCTCGAAGATGGGGATTGGTGGAAAGACGGTATGGTACGCCTGTCGAAAAAGAGAAAATACTTTGGAGTCTGGACAAGCAAGGCAACAGCGTCATCTTTCGTAAATCACTTCAGCTTGCACACCGAGTCGCACAAATACATTATTTACAACCCACAGTGCAAATACTGGAATTGTTGGCAGCTGCTATTCTTTAAACTAGTTCTGGGGTTTCTAATATTATCTTTTTTTCCTGATGCCAAATAAGAACACCT
>NC_083803.1:2322590-2410090 GCF_015708825.2 Lethenteron reissneri
AAATCTAGGCAGATTTGCGACGTGTTGCGAGAAATACTATCTTCGGGGAGGATCCGTGAGCTGCGCAGAAGTTGGCAGGCATGCCAGCCGAGGAGCCTGCAGTGGACCGATTGGTCACGTTAACACCAGCTACCCTCCCCCATGTGCTCACTTCAACGGACTGGTGACAGAGTTGAAGACTGGCAATGGTCCATTGAGAAAACCCACCCCATGCTGACGGCACAGCAAGTGCACTTGCAGGCAATGAATGATGCGGTGTTGACGTGCGGACAAGCAGGCAGAAGCCAAAGTGGCACTGTAGGAACGGCCCTCCGCTCGGTCCGACAGAGTAGCGCATTCTTAGAGGAACCTTTTCATTTACAGTGATGTCAAACTTTGAACCTGTATCGTAGAAAATGCCTGTATTCGCAAGAACTTCATGACTCTTTTGAGTCAAATTTTCGAGGTTAAGAATTTGATTACACTCCGCGATGCATTTGTACAGATGTATATCGTTGTTTGGATCGGCAAGGTATATCACCTAAATTGACCTCTCGTGAAGAGGTACGACTTCAGTGCAAAACTGAACACAATAAAACAAACGACTCAACCGTGTCCATTCCGGCTCGTGCCATTGGCGTGGCGCGCTCATGTCGACAACCGCCCTTCACGCCGCTCGGCTGCCGAATCGCCGCTGTAAGTTTTCCCTCCGAGAGGATTCGCACCATCCTGAAGCATCAAAGTCAAACGCACCATCCCAAAAAGACCCAGGCGTTCGAGAGCAAAACAGTAACGCAACAGTATACGGTTGGGTGCCTTCTATGTGTTTGAAAAAATTGTCAAGTTTGAGCAATAAATAAACAAGGCGTTGATTTTAACCAACGGGGTCCTTAAATGACAAGTGAAGAGCGAGTCCAGAAAGCCTCGATTCTCAAAACCATTCTTCCTTCGAATGTCTCACTTCACGCAAAGTGTTCCTCGTGAATTCTGCGCTTCATAAATATTCCAGGTTTGCGCCGAACTCCACGTGTCGCCCGCTCTTTAGGCGTTGAGTTTGTGGGCGACGGCGGCGTACGTGCCCGCGCGGCTGTGTCCAGGGCACCTCTCAGCTGCACTTGCAGGACTTCACAACCATGTTGGACAGCTGCTCCACTTTGGGCGTTTTGCCCACGTAGTAGAGGATGGTGAGCGGCTCCAGCTCCTGGGGCACGCAGCACGGGGACACCGATGCCACCGGGTTGATTGTGTTGTACAGACTCAGCACCTGATGGCAGTGGAGGGGGGGGGGGGGCACACAGGCAGGGAGGCGTCATGGGCCGGAGGAGAGTGGGAGGGAATATGGACAGGAGCAGTATCGGCACCCAGCCACAACGCCAAGCAAAAAACAACCTCTGACAATGGCCCGCAATTGAATAGTTCATCCATCCCACTATTAATGGGGCCAGGCAGCTCAGCGGTAGAGCAAGCGACTCGCAATCGGAAGGCTGAGAGTTCAAATCATGTTTGGGGAGGGGTTCACTCAAACCATGATCCCTCCGCGGTTAACAGTGTGATCGACTTGCCTCTGCCATAAGAGCCGGGTATTTACACCAGTGGCACAGGAATGTAAGGAGGAGATGATCACTGCCTCCGTGCTCATACGTCCAATGTAGTGTATGTACAAAATCAGCAAAAGTGAATTGAACGAGACAAATCCGTTGACAATGAAGGAGGAATGGTGTGCACACATTACGAGCTGTGCTTAATGAAGCAGATGCGGTTGTCATATGGAATGCATTATTGGATTCATGGAGAAATGAAAACGCAAACTACATCTCAAAACATCGTAGAAAACGTGGGAAGTGCATCATGGGGAGGAGGCATATATATAACGGTCTTTGTTTCTTAAACTTAAATCAAATGCCCGATGTACTTGAGGATGAGTAAAGCGTTCCCTCGTTATTCGCGAGGGATATGTTCCGTAGATGCTGGTGAAATCACATTCCACGTATAATATTGGCCTACGAATATCGTACGCACAACGTCCGCAAGATGCTTTTGAAGCTTCGAGAAGTTCTCTCTCTCTATCTCTCTCATCGCTGTATCTCATCATTTTTTTTCTCTCTCTCTCTCGATGCAGCCATGAAGAGTTGCAGATGCGAGAATTGTATATAACCGGAGACCTTCAAAAATGGCCTTAGTCTTTTGGCAGACTTTTTCAGTCAGACCATTAAGAAAGGCTTCCCAGTAAGTGCTTACAAGCACTCGTCAACTTGCATGACGGATAATAATTCATGTAATTTATTTATTCAGCAAGGCTTTGCTGAGTCACAAACTTCCCATTTTGAGAGTCCAGCATGGGAATGTTTTTCCAATACCAATTTAAGCAATTCTGTACATTTTGTAAAACACAACCCCCCTCGACCCCCCTACCCTCCACCCCTCGCACCATTCCTTAACGTTGTTTCGCTTCATCTAAGCCTCATATTAACCCTTTCCCGTTCAAATGATGTGCATGTACAACATCAAAACTAAACTGGAAGAAAAACAAAAATAAAAATAACTTTATCGGTACCGAGGCTCCGACAGTGCCATGCGGGAGGGCGTGTGGCACAGCTTGATGGCAACAATCATAGAGTGCGGTCGTGTCGCTATAGTTCTCTGCAGTGAGTACAATGTCTTTAAAAAACAATGGCACTGCAACGCCTCTCTAAATAAAATTAAAGCCGAGCCGTTTGCGCGTTCCGAAATTCAGCGGTGAACGGGAACGGGACACCCACCCACCCACCCGCCCTCGGAACGGAAAGGGGGCTCATTTTTGGAGGGAGTGACCACGGGCAGGGGGGAGCCACTCACAGTGCTGTGCTGCGTGTTCATGCTCCACATGTATGGGCAGGGTCCCGCGCAGAAGTTGGCGTGGTAACCCTGGGGCTCGTGGATCCAGTTCCATCCCAGGTCCTTACGGAAGTTGATGTAGAGGTGGCGCAGGCAGCAGTTGTCCTCCACGTTCCTGTCGACGGAAACAAAAAGTTGCCTTCCGAGCTCGGTCATGCTTCAGACCCGGCAATGTGGACACGCGTAATTGCCAACGCCTCGCACAAAGGAAGGCGAACTGCCCCAATTCCTCCCGAGATGTCAATGTGTCCTTTTGTTTATTGCGAAGGCAAGCATCCTTAATTCGGAAAATGTATGCAATGCTGATGAATGCAAATTGCTTGGTTACAAGAGCTCTTTCCCGTGTGTGCTTTTAATCAGCCCGTGTTTGTCTTTGCAAATACTGCACCTACGCGAGTGTGACCTGATGCCGGGGCTTGTGTTTTTTACAGTGCTCGATACTGTGAGTAAACTCCACTGCGTGCACGTACATCCAGCATATGGACATTATTACTTAGCTTGACGCACAGGACACAGTGGCTATTGTTCTGCTGTTATATTTTCCAGTTAAGTGGTCGGAAGGCTACCCCACCAAGCCAGATGAAGCCGGGCTGGGGAACCAGCATGATGTCATGCACGTGCAATGTAAACACCGCAGGTCCCCCTTGGCTAATCAGATACAAGGCTGAGAAAATGCCAGCTGGAGGGGCTGTGAGGTCATCTGTGGTGGTGATCTGGATTCTAAAATGTGGATTTCGAAATGTGGGATATTAAACGCTGACGTCTCAGGTTTGCAGGGGTAAAGGAATGTGCAACAAATGTAATGCAGAGGGGGGGGGGGGGGGGGGGGCATAGAGATCATTCCTGACACCTGAGGCTGGGTTTGTTTTGAACTTGGGGAAACAACTCTCATCCGCCTCTTCCTCTAACGATGTGCAGTTGCTCTGCCCCAATGGGTGCTTGTTGTTTACGACCGCAGGAAATCAGGAGCCGACGTACCAGGAGCAAAGAGTATGATGACGTACGTGTGCACGTTAAGCCGAGGGCATTTTGGCTCGAATGGAAATCTAATTTAGCGACTTCAGGAAAACTGGCGGACACATTGTTACATTAATGAAATTACATGAGGAAAATCATCGGTAAACAGGCATCGTTTACTGCTGTGTTTTCTTAAACAAACTTTGTGAGCCGTGTAATTGGTGACAAATTCCGCCGTTTACTTTCAAAGATGTGCCATTAGCTCTGCCCACGCTAGCAACCGTCAACACGGCCCCGGAGCAGTCAACCAACAAGCACCAGATTGTCCCCGTGCCCAGCACATTTGCAATCGCACAAAGGCCCCCACTGTGCTGCAGCTTTGGTTGGACGGTCAATCCGACGAGGCACGCGCTTGTGCCGCGCGGGGAAACTGGCGGGTGCGTGGAAAGTGTTGGGCGCGTGCTGCTCCTGCTGGGCTTTCGGAGCGATGGGGCGAGTGGTTGTGGGGTGGGCTCTTGATGCTGCAGGGGTTTGGTGTGGGGGTGAGTGGTGGGTTTGTGATACTGCTGAGATTTCGTGTAATGGGCGAGTAGCGAGAAGTGGGAGCACACTGCTGCGGGGGATTAATGTGGCGGCGAGCCTGAGGAGTGGGTGCACGACGCTGCTGGGGTTGAGAGTGAGGGTGAGCAATGAGGGGTGCGGGTTTACGATGCAGCTGGGGGTTTAGTGTGAGGATAAGTGGCGAGTGTTGTAAGGCAAGATACCATATCTATGGGACCTCTTTGCCAGCATAAAAACCATGACAAAACAAAACAACAGGTTGAACCCTCTCTGGCAATAAAAACACGTGTTAGGCCGTTCAAGTGGCTAAGACAGCCGCCGGCACTGGACTTGACGAACCTGAAGCAGTAGGCGGCGTCGAGGTCTCGCTTTCCGCCGCGTGCCATGCCCGGACGACGACTGCGTGTCGTCCAGGCGGTTGCTGGCAGCAGCATGAGCAGCAGGTGGGGACTCTGTCCCTGTGCCGACTTCCTGGCCTTGTCGCGCTTGTGCACGTCGGGTGTCCACTCCTGCACACAGCAGCACAGATCGAATGCGCCTTCGGTGACGCGGTACGGCCTTGCCCCGACGCGCAGAAGACTCTAAACGTTACACCGAGCTGCTGGAAACTTGGTTTTATCATAGAGGTCGCAAATACGTGGCGCAAGTAAAAATGTCATCTTTTCAGGGGCGGGGGGGGGGGCTGGATCCTTGAAAGGAGAGATTGGATGACTGGGCATAGAGGCACGATAAAAGCAGAGGTGATAAGCATCTACAGAGAAGTTGCGCTTGACCACCAAAGCTGATGAGTATGATGTCGACGAGTACAATGCAGACGAGTACATGCTGACGAGCATGCTACAGACACTCCCGCGGAGAGGACTGCACGTGCAGCATTTGTCAAAGCAAGGGTTTATACCGCTGTACGGCACAGAGGGGCGATTCCGTGGTATCCCCCCCGTGGGTACGCGCCAAAGGGGACACGGCGCACGAGCGTGTTCATTCGTCACGTTCACGCGAAGCGCTGGCAAAATGTGGCACAGGGCGCAAATGCGCATACGTACGCACAGCATGCAAACGCGCGCACACACACACACAGAGACAAGGAGAGGCTTAAAGAGGAGCACCTCTTTCTACCTGCAAACCTCGCTGCCAGCTCCTCGCTCCGGTTTGGGATGATGTTGTTGTTTGACGTCACAAAGGTGCAGCATGGGCAGTGGACGCTGATTTTAAACCCGAAGTTGTTGTCTGCAATGAAAAACGCACGCGGGCCACCTTTAAAACGGACACTCGCGGTCCCAGAAAAATTCTCACGAATTTTTGTTTCTTTTTCGCGGCGTCATCGAGCACCGGCGATGACGCCGCGGGGTGGGTGGGTGGTGGTGGGGGTGGGTGTTGGTGGGTGGTGGGTGGGGGGTGGGGCTGGTGGTGGGTGGGTGGTGGTGTGGGGTGGTGGTGGAGGTGAGGGTGGGTGGGGTGGTGGTGGGTGGGTGGTGGTGGTGGGGGTGGTGGTCGTGGGTGGGTGGTGGGTGGGTGGTGGGGGGCTAGTGGTGGTTGTGGGTGGTGGTGGTGGATGGTGGGTGGTGGGGGTGGTAGGGGTGGGGGTGGGTGGTGGGGTGGTGGGTGGTCGTGTGTGGTGGGTGGGTGGGGTGGTGGTGGATGGTGGGTGGGTGGTGGTAGTGGGGGGGTGGTGGTAGTGGGTGGGGTGGGTGGTGGATGGTGGTGGTAGTGGGTGGTGGTAGTGGGTGGTGGTAGTGGGTGGGTGGTGGTAGTGGGTGGGGTGGTGGAGGGGCTGGTAGTGGTGGTGGTGGGGGTGGTAGTGGGTGGGTGGGTGGGTGGTGGTGATGGTGGGTGGTAGTGGGTGGTGGTGGTGGGGGCTGATAGTGGGTGGTGGAGGTGGGGGTGGTGGAGGTGGGGGTGGTGGGTGGGGTGGAGGTAGTGGGTGGGTGGTGTGGGGGGGTTCGCCGAGTGGCTGGTGGGGCGGCACGAACCGCGGCGACGCAGCCATTCCCCGACGGTGCCCGTGACGTCGAAGGAGAGCCACTCGGCCTCGGCGCGGGGCCGCACCACGCGGCTCGTGATGTAGCGCTGCGACGGCGCCCATGGGTCTTTGGACTTCAAGATCTGAAATGGGGGGGAGGGGCGATTAAAATAAAGGGGGCCGTCCATAAATGACGTCACGCGATTTGACGATTTTTTTGCACTCCTCCCCCTCGTCACACAAAGTCAGACCCCCCCTCTCAAATATGACGTCACAAAGCTCTGCCCCCCCCACCCAAAACCATATTTCCATTTTGAAAATAAAACATGCTTCAAATCGCTTTAAACTATTGTCATTGTAGTGCGTATTTAATGTGGCGCTGCACTCTGATGTTGTAGGAGTGTTGTTATAACAATTCAATATTTATTAAAAGTTGCGCATTTTGATGTGACGTCACATTTCTCAAACCCCCCCGCCTTGTCACACATCGTCACAAATGTCTGACCCCCCCAGGTGTGTGACGTCATTTATGGACGGCCCCAAAAGTAAATTAATACAACCACTCCAAAAGCCATTTAAATGGCGTTCCATGCGACAGGTCCATGGGTGCATGTGACGTGTATAGTGGGTGGAGGGGGGGGATGCGTGCGTGATGGGTTCATGGGGAGCGTGCGATGCGTGATCTGTGATCTGAGATGAGGGCACGTGATGTGGTCACAAGGGCCACACGATGCATCTGTCTGGGGCATGCGTGAAACATCCTCTTTGGGGGCACAGTGCGTCTATGATGTGTGCTTGAGGTGAGGCCACGTGGCCTTGCCTGGTAGAGCTCTATCCGCTGCTCGATGAGCTTGGCGGCGGGGTTTGGGAGGCGTTGCACGCGCAGCTCCGCCTTCACCAGGTTGCTCGCGTTCTTGTTGAACAGAGAGAGGTTGAATTTGAAAATTCTGAAGTAGTTGTTGTGGCTAATTTGTGGCGCTTTATCTGCACAAACAAAGGTGACAAAAACATAATTACCAAGAGCACATGCCGATGAAACTTGAGTTGAAGCTTTCGTGACTGCAGGAATTAATTACTCTTTGGTTCTTTCGGTAAAGTCACGTGGAAAGAAAATAAATTAATAAATATAATACGACGTTTCGATTGCAACACAAGCAATCGTCATCAGGTAGAAAACAAGGTGCTGACTGTTGTGTTAGCCGACTCTCTGTGTTGGATCGCATTATATTTCTAAGTTCACTAGGTTTGTTTTATACCTAATGACGATTGCTTGTGTTGCAATCGAAACGTCGTATTCGATTATTACATTTATTTTCTTTCTACGTGACTTCACCGAAGGAATCAAAGAGTAAATGCAATTAATGTAACTGCAAGTCATTTTACAATGTCAATGTAGATGTGGTGCATGGGTAGAGTGACCACTCCACTGTGTCAACCGAGTTCAATTCCTGGCCACGCCTAACATTGGCGGTGAGCAGAACGTTTAACCAGTCCAGCCTTCCCTCAGAACTCATCCTCACGAACCCACACCGACCGGCGTGGTGAAGTATGGCCAAATTTCGATTTAAAGTTTCGTGACTGCAGGGATTCATCTTCTTGGTTCTTTCGGTAAAGTCACGTAGAAGGGAAGTAATAAAATAATAAAAATAATTATTATGTTTTATTTTTATTATTTTATTACTTCCCTTCTACGTGACTTTACCGAAAGAACCAAGAAGAAGTATGGTCAAACAACCACATGGCCGACACATCAGGAGGCCTTCATCTAGTAGTGAATTGACAAAGGGCTGTGAATTCAATCGTGACGCTACCTGCTGGGCCATGTACAGATTATCCACGGCTTGAACGTGGTTCATGTCACGCAATGCACAGTGGCGGGGACAGTGCTCGTACCTTTCCCTCTGGGGATGCCTTTGCTGAACGTGGCTTGAGAGCAGTGGCCCACCTCACCGTGGAATCCACCACCTCCGCATTTACAACCTTCGCTCAAGAGCACGCGCACACGCACACACACGCACACACGCGCACACACGCACACACGCACACACGAGAGGGCACCAGCCAGTCACCACGACGCGATGGTAATGTCACACACCCGGGGGAACGCAACATCCATCGTTCCTCTCGATACAGCTGCGGCCCTTAGTCACACGCGTACTCCAGTATACAAGTGACACAGAAAGGAATCGGTGAGATATTAAGCCCAAGCACATCCATAGTGACTTGACCCTGTTATTTGACTATTTTAGGGGCGTCCTTCCAACAATCCTTCATGGAATTGCTCGAATATCCTCATGCAGAACCCCAGGATTTCCTGGATAAAGGATATATTATTATTGCACTTTCATTCAGATGGCTCATTAGTACGTGGAGATGATGGTAATGAAGATGATGTTGGAGATAGGATTCCTGGCCATACACAGGAATTGGTGAATCTGTGCCGTGGATTTTTCGGGACCTCGTGGGAACAAACATAACTCGATGTGAAGAATGTATGACGCGGTCACACGGCAGTGTGCACCGAGGATCCCACACACACACACACATGCAGACACAGATGTGGTGCAACAGCACGTGTATAACGCCCAAAGCGAATGCTGGGGCAGAGGTCAGCGTAGAGCAGGGATGGCCCTTTCAGACGGAGGTGTGGTCCAGATCAGGGCCCGAGCTAAGTGGGGCGGTGGGGGGGGGTCCTTGGATGCAAGACATTGGGGGGGGGGGGGGGGTCAGGCTGGGCTGGAACCTCCGTGACGCACTGCGATGGATCGTGCCAGTGAGGGCGCACGGTGCGAAAACACACGGCCAGTGTAGCAGCACAGCCTACGCGCCGTACGGCACAGAGCGAGACCTTCAACACATTTCTAACACTGCAATTAAACGATTGCTCCAGGACCCTCGTGAAAGAAAAAAACCCCCAAACACTACGCCAAGTGTGAGCGCCGATAGGAGAGCGAGCTCTGGGTCTGGTTGCGTCACGAGGCAGTCGGGAGGGGGGTCGCTTGCCCAGCACGGGGACACGCGGGGTTCCCCGTGGAGCACGGGGACACGCAGGGCTCCCCCGTGGAGCATGGGGACACGCAGGGCTCCCCCGTGGAGCACGGGGACACGCAGGGCTCCCCCGTGGAGCACGGGGATACGCAAGGCTCCCCGTGGAGCACGGGGACACGCAGGGCTCCCCCGTGGAGCACGGGGACACGCAGGGCTCCTCCGTGGAGCACGGGGACACGCAGGGCTCCCCGTGGAGCACGGGGACACGCAGGGCTCCGCCGTGGAGCACGGGGACACGCAGGGCTCCCCCGTGGAGCACGGGGACACGCAGGGCTCCCCCGTGGAGCACGGGACACACGGGACAGAGATCCATCCCTGCTCTGCATGATCTAGCGATCTGCTGCGAGGCTAATGCTCCACTCCCCTCAATTTGCCTGCGGCAAGAATATTCGCAGATGGAAAACACCAACACGGAGGCCCGGAGCGCCGCCGCTACATTCACGTTGTTAACGACACAGTAGTAATACGCGTTTTAAACCCACTCATGACACTGTAAGCTGTGGGGTTTCGTATGTTAACCTTGAGTTAATACAGTAGCAATAAAAACAAGTCCAGTAAAGATCTTGATTTGAAGCTTTCGTGACTGCAGGGATCCATAATCTTTGGTTCTTTCGGTAAAGCCACGTAGGTAAAAAAATAATAGATCACGGCGTGATGACGATTGCTTGTGTTGCGATCGAAACGTCGTAATCCATTATTATGTCATGATAATGTTTCCAGTGCAGATGTTACGGTCTTCTCACCAAAAAGCTCAAGGTTATGAAGCACGTCGGAGAGAAGCTCGTAAACTCTTCACGCTGTCAAAGAAGCCGCTTGTGCAAGGCTCCTACTGCCAAAGAATGTCTTCTACCACTGCTGCCGCCGCTCGCGTCGCTGGCACAACTGTTGCCCAAACTCCTGCTGCTACAAAGCGCGAGTGGTTACTGCTGGTAGAGAACCACTGCTGTAGTCCCTCAACCGCAAGCCTCACATCTAACAGCATCAGAACTCTCACCCCCCCCCGCCCAGCCTGGTCAATAGAACCGTAGTTCATTGCACTGGACTGCACCACTGCTAACACTTAGCACCAAAGACCCCTTGTATAGCCTTGACAGACTTTTGGGGCAAGTGCTGTTAGCGAGCCCCTATGAAGCCCGGCACGACACAAAAGGGGGTGGGTGGTCAGCACTCCGTGGCAACATTTACACACCGCACTGGTTACTCAATTTGAGGCTGAGTCGACCTAGGTGAGGCCCAGGACCGGTTCAGATATTCTTTACCGATGTTGACCACGAGCGGGAATCGTACTCTGATCGCCGGGTTTGTAGCGCAGTGCGCTACCGCTCCACACACACCAGAGACACCATGCACACACACACCTCTAATCCCATCACAAATAGCAACTAATGCGTGTGAGGCCATGTGGGACAAGCTCTGTAGGCGCAAGCCACGAGGAGGAGGTTCGGCAATGTGATGGAGGCCTATGTACAGGTAGGTGGCTGTGGGATGATGCACACAGACCCACAGACAGGGGGCATGGGCAGACACAATAATGGACACAAGACGGATATATACACGGACACGGATAAACAAAAGACTCCCCCGTATACCCACAGAGGGCTGTTGACAAGCACATGCTTTTTTAAGGGATTCGACTGAGTGGTGTGGCCAGAAACACGTCCGGGTGCATGCGTCTCCCGCAGTGTCGGCGGTGGCCTAGAATTGAACTCGGGGCGCACACACAGAGGTCTGGAAGAGCCGCATCAAGTCAGCGGTCGGTGAATCCAGCGGTGGAGGAGAGAGCTTTGGGGGGTGCAGTTGCGTCCCCAGAAATGTTTAGACGGGGCCGTTGAGATCCTGATGGCAATTGAAAGTCAGAAAGGGTGGGTAATGGTTTTCAGTCGAGTTGAATTCACCAATGCGCGGGACGTTACCCTCATTTCTCAGTTGCAAGATATAAAGGTGCAGCCCTGCAAATGACTCGCTCAAGCCACTGCTGGAGGGGAGCGATGGTGGGCATTTGGCCTACTCTTCCACACCGATCTAGACGTCTTGGAAGAGGTGCCCGTACCCGCACTTTTGCCCCAGGCCCCCTCCACCAGCTGCTGTGCACACAGCGGCAGCTCCCGTCGCTTCTCACTTACAAAGTGAAACGCGTTCGTGTTTATTGATAGACACGCGTCTCTATGTCCTGCAACCGGTAACCGGGCTTAACCGGTTTTCTTTCTCGTGCGGTGACCGCTCATGCGAAGACACAACATTGAAACCGCCCTGTTTCTAACGATGTACCGTATGTTCTATGAGTTAGCAAGTTAGGTAAACACATTTCCAACGTAGAACTCTTGGTGGAAAAGTTTCCCTCCTCCAAAAATGGTTATCTGGGCACAGCACTTGATAAGCAGGTATAGACACAGAGACACCCAGGTAAACACAGGTAGGTCAACAGGTGGGCACAGAGCGAACCACTGGTAAACACACACACACCGTGCACAGACACACATCGAGGCAAAAAACAAATGAAAAGATCCCCCGTATAGGCCTAACAGATTGTTGGAGGCAAGTGCTGTTAGAGGACACCTGCAATTATGAGGCCAGGATAGCACACGAGGGGGGTGGGTGGGTGGCCAGCACCACGCCCGGCCGCCTTTGCCTCCCCAGTGGTTACATTTTACACACCACACCAGGTACTCATTTGAGGCTGAGTTGGCCAGGTAGGCACACACAGCAAACAGACACAAGTAGGCAGAGGCAGACACGTCACACAGGTAACACACACAAGTAGGCAGAGGCAGGCACGTACACACAGGTAAACACACACAAGTAGGCAGAGGCAGGCACGTACAGACACAGGTAAACACACACAAGTAGGCAGAGGCAGACAACGTACACACAGGTAAACACACACAAGTAGGCAGAGGCAGACACGTACACACAGGTAAACACACCAAGTAGGCAGAGGCAGACACGTACACACAGGTAACACACAAAAGTAGGCAGAGGCAGGCACTTACACACAGGTAAACACACACAAGTAGGCAGAGGCAGACACGTACAGACACAGGTAAACATACACAAGGAGCAGAGGGACACGTACCACACAGGTAAACACAACCAAGTAGGCAGAGGCGACACGTACCACACAGGTAAACCCACACAAGTAGGTAGAGGCAGACACGTACACACACAGGTAAACACACACAAGTAGGCAGAGGCAGACACGTACACACACAGGTAAACACACACAAGTAGGCAGAGGCAGACACGTACACACACAGGTAAACACACACAATAGGCAGAGGCAGACACGTACACACACAGGTAAACACACACAAGTAGGCAGAGGGAGACACGTACACACACAGGTAACACACACAAGTAGGCAGAGGCAGACACGTACACACACAGGCAAACATACACAATTAGGTAGAGGCAGACACGTAACACACAGGTAAACACACACAAGTAGGCAGAGGCAGACACGTACACACACAGGTAAACACACACAAGTAGGCAGGCAGACACGTACACACCAGGTAAACACACACAAGTAGGCAGAGGCAGGACACGTAGGTACATAGGTGAACAGGTCGTGACAGATAGGCACACACCGGTAATGCATGCACAGGTAACACAAGTCGGTGCATACAGGTAACACAGGTGAACACTACACGTAGACACAAGTAGCAGGCACACACACAGGTGAACACGTACACACAGGTTTAGCAGGCACACACACAGGTGAACATGTACACACAGGTTAGCAGGCACACACACAGGTGAACACGTACACACAGGTAGAAGGCACACACACAGGTGAACACGTAGCCACAGGTAGCAGGCACACACACAGGTGAACACGTAGACACAGGTAGCAGGCACACGCACAGGTGAACACGTAGCCACAAGTAGCAGGCACACACACAGGTGAACACACAGGTGAACACGTAGCCACAGGTAGCAGGCATACACACAGGTGAACACGTAGACACAGGTAGCAGGCGCACACAGAGGTGAACACGTAGACCACAGGTAGCAGGCACACACAGGTGAACACGTGCACGTAGACACAGGTAGCAGGCACACACACAGGTGAACACGTGCACGTAGACACAGGTAGCAGGCACACACACAGGTGAACACGTGCACGTAGACACAGGTAGCAGGCACACACACAGCTGAACACGTGCACGTAGACACAGGTAGCAAGCACACACACAGGTGAACACGTGCACGTAGACACAGGTAGCAGGCACACACACAGGTGAACACGTGCACGTAGACACAGGTAGCAGGCACACACACAGGTGAACACGTGCACGTAGACACAAGTAGCAGGCACACACACAGGTGAACACGTGCACGTAGACACAGGTAGCAGGCACACACACAGGTGAACACGTAGACACAGGTAGCAGGCGCACACACAGGTGAACACGTAGACACAGGTAGCAGGCGCACACACAGGTGAACACGTAGACACAGGTAGCAGGCACACACACAGGTGAACACGTGCACGTAGACACAGGTAGCAGGCGCACACACAGGTGAACACGTGCACGTAGACACAGGTAGCAGGCGCACACACAGGTGAACACGTGCACGTAGACACAGGTAGCAGGCGCACACACAGGTGAACACGTAGACACAGGTAGCAGGCGCACACACAGGTGAACACACATGATGAGGTAGCGACACCAGCAGCGGCACCAGCAGCGGCGCCGGGCGCGGGGAGCCCTTACTGTCGGCGGGCGCGTACAGGGGCATCATGTCGAGCTTGTGCACCTCCTTGCCGTAGTAGCCCTCCTCTTGCGACTCGCGCTCGCACGCCGCCTCCTGCTGCTGCTGCAGCTGCTGGAGCAGCAGGTCCCGAGTGCTGTTGAAGAGCGCCAGCACCTGCTGGGGCACCTCGCCCGGACCGAGCTGCTGCTCGGGCGGACTGGTGAGCTTCAGCTTGCTCAGGATCTGCCCGCGCACCGCCTCGATGCGTCTCCGCTTCAGCACGTCCATGTCCATGGAGGCGCACGTGGAGGAGGAGGCGCACAGCCCCTGCAGGGCGCAGCCCAGCGCCACCACCATCACGGCCAGGACGCGAACCCGCATGGCCCCGGCTGGCGGGGCTGGCGGGGGTGGCGGTGGTGGTGGGGGAGGTAGGAGACGCTCGCTTGGTGCTCGGGGGGGATGTGGGGACGCGGAGCGCGGCGCCTAGGGGCGGCCCCGTGGCCCGGGAAGAGGCGCAGAGGGCACGGCTCTAGGCGCGGGGCGCAGTGCCCCTCGCTCCTGCGCGCGGGGTCGCATGGCGGGGGACGCCCCACGCAGAGTCACTCCGGGGCCCGGGGCGGCCAACTCGAGCCGGGGCCGTGGGGAGAGACGGCGACGGGTTGGAGCGCATTCCTCCTTCTCTCGTCCTTCTCCTTGTACAACCTCCTCCTCCTCCTCGTCGTCGTCGTCACCCCTGTCACCCTCGGCCTGCTCGTCACATACCCCTGCTGCTGCTGCTGCAGGCAATGAGCAACGCGTGCCGCTGCAGCAGCGATTTATAGCGAGCGAGCCCTACGCCCCCCTGCAGCCTCCTCCTCCTCCTCCACCACCACCATCGCCCCCTCCTGCACGTGGAGCCGTGATGCGGGGGCGGGAGACCGCGACCCCGGCGGGTGTCGGGGTGGAGAGAGGGGGGTCCCGAGGTGGAGCAAGGGGGTGGTAACACACCTCTCTCACCTGCTGTATGTAGCAATTGTTTTGTGTTTATGGCGCTCAAACAGCGCGAGATAAACAAAGGGTTAAGAGTGTTGTTTTCACAGTCGCAAGCCTCTCTTGGAGGATTGTTCCGTGTCAAATGGCATTGGAGGTGAGACACATGCCTATTAACTCCACGTGACGAGCGATTAACTTCAAACCCGAGCACTTTATTAACTTAGTTGAAGAAATACATATATTTCTTAAAATGTAAAGCAGTGGCATGGTGCACACCTGTGATCTACCGCTTTGGAGGAAAACACTGGTGGATCACTTCCATGTTTGTGAAACTTCCCCAAACCCACGGGGCTAAGGCCAAGGCGATGACAGGAGAGCTTGTGGGTTCGTGAATCTCCCTTCGAAGAACGTTTTTTTTTGTTGTTGGCTCATGTGGGCCATCTCTGGGTCCCAAAAGCTAAATATAAATAAAAAAGGCCCGATACAGGATTCCCCTGAAATCGCAACACTCAATTATGCTTCCCCTAGTACAGGGGTCGGCAACCTACGGCTCCGGAGCCGCATGCGGCTCTTTACGGGCTGCTTCTTGACGATATGTACAGTATGTACTCAGATGCATTGCGGCTCTTGAAATACTGAATTTTGTACCGAATTGGAAAGAAATGGCTCTTCTTGTTATTTTGGTTGCCGACCCCTGCCCTAGTACAAGCCAATTGCATGACTTAATTTACTCAATATTGTTGGAGTGTAAATTGAGATCCTATTTGCAGGTCGTCTTGAGCTTCAATTAGCTTAGGGGCTTGGAGGCCACGTGTCAATTGGGCAGAAGGGAGAAATCGTTGGCGAGATGTGACGTCCTCGGATTTGGCCTTACTTGATACTGATGATCTAGCTTAAAGGGGCAGGGGGTTGTCACATGCACAACCAATGCAAACAAAATCACTGCGAGAGCAACTTCAACAACCTTCACCGCACTCCCACCATTACCCAGTGAGGTTTACACCACAGTAGCACATGCTCCTCTGAACATAACGCACAGCTGGTCTTGGAAAGCATGAGCCAAGGCCCTGCCCATGACTTTTGAAGATGGTCTCTTTAAGGCTCAGCCACTCGCACAGCCGGTTCCTGGAGGGCCAGGGTTAGGCGCCACTGCATGGGAGGGCCCTGTTATTTCCGTGAGGATGACCCTACACACCCATCCCCATTGTCATAGGTGTTTAGGCAGCAGTGCGAGCATGGTGACTAATAACTGGAGGTTGGGTGGAGTGGCTTATGTCTGTAGGCTCAGTGTGCGACCACTAAACACACTGGTGGCGACTGCACTTACAGGAAGTCACGCCACTAGCCAGGTCACACACACACACGAGCACGTCCGCTGCGCTTCACACCTAGCGATGCAAACACCGTCAACGCTTTTCACAATGAAAATGTCTCAAAAATGTTTTATTTTTTGTTTATATACACAGAACTGGGAAACATGGTAAACCCAACCGAAAGGCGAAATGTGTCGACTGTCAGTATTTTAAAACACGGCCGTTAGACACTGTTGCGCAGGTATGAAGTAGATGCAGAAATTGCAGATCTCGCAGTGCCGTACGATGTGGGTTGGGGTGTGCGAGCGTGGCCCCGTGCGCACTAGTCCGACTCGCTGTCAAGCTCGTCCATCGGTTCCCCGTCTCCTCCACTCGCCGAGCTGACGCTCTCCTTGTCCCAGTCTTTCATTTTGGCTCCCATCATGAAGTCTTCTCGCAGGATGTTCCACGATGGCCCGCTCTGCTCACCCGCCTGATCATGCCACACAAGCACACACAAGCACACACAAGCACAAGTCCACACTTTAAAACCGTGTGCCTCTGTTGGGGAAATTGATGTCTTTTAGACCAACAGGCAAGGTACCTAAGAGGCCCATGTCCACCTGAAGAAAGCTACGACATAAGAGGAGATGTGAATGCTCACCCGTGTTCAATTTTATGATGTCACAAAAATCAAAGCCCCCCCATGCCCATAAAACTGAACGGAAGTTTTAACCAAAAAAGTGAAAACATTGCTTGGACATTTTTATTACTGCACATTGGAGTTTTGACAATTTTGTGCAGCTTGCTGAACTGTATGAATGCGTCTGCTGCATTGAACGGTGCCTGCGAAATAAGCGCCCCTAATCGCAGTATAAACCTCTCCTTTTTTATGTTTTCTTTGCCTAAAGAGAAAATGAATAGTTTGGTGCCGCCCTTCCTAACGTGGATGTGTTGAATTTCATCGCACACCGCTGCCTCGTCACCGGCCCAGATAAAACCAATATTGATTTGACAGCAGCAACCGCAACGGCCACAGCGGCCACAGCACCAGCAACCACAGCAGCCGCGAACCAATCCCGCTGGGGAAGGAACACATTTGCTCAATTAAGTGACAGCGAGGTCAGGTCCATGGGCAGGGCAGGGCACAGCAGCCGCATTGTGCACGAGGGAATGTCGCCTGTGTGACGGGGCCATGCTCTGCTCGCCCAGGGCAAACACCGGCCCACAGCTTTTCCGGCTGCAGCTGCCGCCTGCCCCGCCGGTCGGCCGGCTGGCGCGTTTAAGTCAGTGCTGCAACTGCGGGGGTGGTGTGCCCAATGGTCTGGCTCATCCCTGTCTGCAAGCACGTGGGCGGCTCCACCAAGATTTTCCAGTTAAATTAAAAATACCTGAGGACTACCTGTTTCATGTTAGACTGTAAATGCCAGTGTTGACTTGCATGGTTCAGTCTGAAGATATCATTCCACTGAATATTAGAGCTACACAAGCTCAGTCTCAGGAGTGAGCACATACAAGAGTAAAGGGAGTAAACTTTTGCCACCAAAAATTTGCCCACCAATTATTTGGAAGTGCTCCGACTGCTGATGCAGCCTCCGCACCATCGCTTTTAACAGGACTTTCTGACTCCCACCACCTCGTGACTTACGCTCGCCACCGATTGGCAGCTCAGGGCGATCGGGGCAGCCCCATGTGTATGTACAGGGCAGCTGCATGTGTGTAAAGGGCAGCCTCCTTTGTGTAGGTGTTTGGGAAGGGAAGCTTCCTGTGTGTGTGCGTGTTATCGAGAGGGCAGCCTCCTGCGTGGGTGTGTGCGCGGAGAGGCGAGTCTTGTGTGTGTGTGCTAGGAGGGCAGGCTTGTGTGTGTGTGCTAGGAGGGCAGGCTTGTGTGTGTGTGCTAGGAGGGCTGGCTTGTGTGTGTGTGCTAGGAGGGCAGGCTTGTGTGTGTGTGCGTGCTAGGAGGGCAGGCTTGTATGTGTGTGTGTGCTAGGAGGGCAGGCTTATGTGTGTGTGTGCTAGGAGGGCAGGCTTATGTGTGCGTGTGCGTGCTAGGAGGGCAGGCTTGTGTGTGTGTGTGTGCTAGGAGGGCAGGCTTATGTGTGTGTGTGCTAGGAGGGCAGGCTTATGTGTGCGTGTGCGTGCTAGGAGGGCAGGCTTGTGTGTGTGTGTGTGCTAGGGGGGCAGGCTTGTGTGTGTGTGTGTGCTAGGAGGGCAGGCTTATGTGTGTGTGCGTGCAAGGAGGGCAGGCTTGTGTGTGTGTGTGTGTGCTAGGAGGGCAGGCTTGTGTGTGTGTGTGCTAGGAGGGCAGGCTTGTGTGTGTGTGCTAGGAGGGCAGGCTTTTGTGTGTGTGCTAGGAGGGCACGCGTGTGTGTGCTAGGAGGGCAGGTTTGTGTGTGTGTGTGCTAGGAGGGCAGGCTTGTGTGTGTGTGCTAGGAGGGGAGGCTTGTGTGTGTGTGTGCTAGGAGGGCAGGCTTGTGTGTGTGTGCTAGGAGGGCACGCGTGTGTGTGCTAGGAGGGCAGGTTTGTGTGTGTGTGTGCTAGGAGGGCAGGCTTGTGTGTGTGTGTGTGTGCTAGGAGGGCAGGCTTGTGTGTGTGTGTGCTAAGAGGGCAGGCTTGTGTGTGTGTGCTAGGAGGGCAGGCTTGTGTGTGTGTGCTAGGAGGGCAGGCTTGTGTGTGTGTGCTAGGAGGGCAGGCTTGGTGTGTGTGTGCTAGGAGGGCAGGCTTGTGTGTGTGTGTGCTAGGAGGGCAGGCTTGTGTGTGTGTGTGCTAGGAGGGCAGGCTTGTGTGTGTGTGCTAGGAGGGCAGGCTTGTGTGTGTGTGCTCGGAGGGCAGGCTTGTGTGTGTGTGCTAGGAGGGCAGGTTTGTGTGTGTGTGCTAGGAGGGCAGGCTTGTGTGTGTGTGTGCTAGGAGGGCAGGCTTGTATGTGTGTGTGCTAGGAGGGCAGGCTTGTATGTGTGTGTGTGCTAGGACGGCAGGCTTGTGTGTGTGTGTGCTAGGAGGGCAGGCTTGTGTGTGTGTGTGTTCTAGGAAGGCAGGCTTGTGTGTGTGTGCTAGGAGGGCAGGCTTGTGTGTGTGCGTGCTAGGAGGGCAGGCTTGTGTGTATGTCTGTGTGCTAGGAGGGCAGGTTTGTGTGTGTGTGCTAGGAGGGCAGGCTTGTGCGTGTGTGTGCTAGGAGGGCAGGTTTGTGCGTGTGTGCTAGGAGGGTAGGCTTGTGTGTGTGTGTGCTAGGAGGGCAGGCTTGTGTGTGTTTGTTAGGAGGGCAGGCTTGTGTGTATGTGTGTGTGTGCTAGGAGGGCAGGCTTGTGTGTGTGTGCTAGGAGGGCAGGCTTGTGTATGTGTGCTAGGAGGGCAGACTTGTGTGTGTGTGCTAGGAGGGCAGGCTTGTGTGTATGTGTGTGTGTGCTAGGAGGGCAGGCTTGTGTGTGTGTGCTAGGAGGGCAGACTTGTGTGTGTGTGTGCTAGGAGGGCAGACTTGTGTGTGTGTGCTAGGAGGGCAGGCTTGTGTGTGTGTGTGTGCTAGGAGGGCAGGCTTGTGTGTGTGTGCTAGGAGGGCAGGCTTGTGTGTGTGTGCTAGGAGGGCAGGCTTGTGTGTGTGTGCTAGGAGGGCAGGCTTGTGTGGGCGGTGCAAGTCCGGGAGGGGGTGCGCGGCTCTTGGCAGCCCTCCAGCCGGTAATCACTCCCATCTGCGACCCAGCCACGGCACAGGCGAGCCTTTCAAACTCCGTTTGCACAAATATTTGATCACAGCCCACCGAGATGCCAGCCCAGCTCCTCCAGGGAAACGGGGCCGGGGCTGCTCGGCTCAAAAACCCCTGTGTGTAAAGAAAGCAAAACTCAAATCTTTCCAACTATTTTGTTTCTCTTTCATTCTGCTGATCTCTTGTGGAGAATAATAAAGACATACATGCGTGTCTGCTCACCCCCTTCTGAGTGTAAACACAGCACGCTCTCACAGCCTATTGAAACTTTGCTCTCCTCATTTTTCACACACAAATAGTAATTGATTGTTAGCGCAACAGCCAACATGTTTGGTTTATGTTAACATCAGTTCTGTCAGCGCTTCGTTTTCTATTAAGACTGCAGAAATATAGCAAAATTCGATTTAGCAAATACATCTACCATGTAGCATTATTCCTATTACCAGACATCGTGAGATATTCTAGTAATCCAATTCTATGGAGGCAAAGGTTCATGGATTGAATTGATTTGTTAAAACTCACTAGACTGCAAGGTGGCCAATAGATGGCAGTACAGCAGGTGGGATTGTGAACCAGTCTGTGGAGATCTTTGAATATTGTCTTTGCTCGTGTGGATTCTATCCAGGCACTCTGGTAATCTCTTTGTAAAACACTCCTAAAAATTTCACCAAAAGGTCCCAATGCATGGTCTGCCTGAAAAGTGTCTTAACCCAGGAACGCTTTTGAATAAATATGATAATTTATTACATTAAAAAAATGTAACCAAATTTGGGTTCTAATAATTCCAAACTATTTCTGGAATGAATCGTCGGCTGGATGCATGCATCCACCCACCCACCCAGGGGGACTTTCTACCCAGGCGGAGCCTAAACAGCCAGAATAAGCCGGCAGATACCTCATAAGTGTTTCTCGGCAACCTCAGTGACAAATGTGGTCCCATGTGCGAATCGCAGCACAGTGCGTAGGCGACCAACCTCACCCCCCTGCACGGTCACCCTCCATCCTCAACTCAAGACTCAAAAAAGTGCCGACTCGCACGAGGAGAGGATGTCAAGCCGTGACGTAGGCTTCTCGGAGACTGGCGGAAGAGGTGGTTTCACCCCATTTCTGGACACGCTGCATTACTTTATGCTGAAATAAAATCAGTCACGAAATGTTTTTATTGGCTCTCGTTGAGCAAAGTCCGTGGCTTCATGCCTCAGCGTGTGAGGTTTGTAGTGTGGGCACTGCGGCTGAGGCCAAGGGCCCCGCAGCAGCTGCTGCTGGTCACCATCAAGAGCCGCGCACCCTCGAGTTGCCTGCACTGTGCCTCCTTGGAAGCCAAATGCACTCGAAATGCAAGGAACGTGAAGAAGCACGATGGGTGACGAGAGCTCGCTGGGTGAGGTGCAGGGCAGCTTCCCTTCCGGCGCCAGCACTCAATGGAAGTAGCAGCAGGCTGGGGGAGGCCCTGGGTGGGGTTTGTCTACAAGAGCCAACCTCTACAACCATAAATCAGAAGCCATCCACCTACGCTGTCCCCCGCAGCCCTCTTCATCACAGACATGATTACAGCCTCTGTTAAGCTCCACAGCCCTGCGGTTGCCTCCGATGAAAGCGCCGGCCGACCGTCAAATCAAACACGGCTTGAGCATCAGACAGAGCCGGGCTCACCCAGGATGACTGTGCAGTGAGGCTCCATCCTTGTTTGTTTCAAGAGGTTCTTTAACAGCAGCCCACTCTGGAGGAAACCCGTGTAATGTAACTCTACTTGACTTTGTTGTGAAATGTGACTTAAAGAATGATTGCCATTAAAAGCGTAAACCACTGAACACAAACCTCCACTTCCTGTGTTGACCACAGTGGTGACAGTATGTCTCCAGTGTTAATCTCAGGCGTTTATTTCGTATTTGATTATTTTCCTTTTAACACACCCCGAGCGCAAGACATTTTGTTTTGGTCTCTAGTTATCATTAGAAAAGGGCAGGATTTATTGTCCTGAATGGTTAGGTTACTATATTTAACCAACTCCCAGTTCCCAGAGCTGAGGTTGAATAGTGCAAATTCCAGGCTGGCCATGGGCTATGTTTGGCTGCAGCAGATGAATGTACTTATGTTAATGTTTTAATCTGCTTGCAAGCAAGCAAACACAGCTCAAGCATTCATAAAAATTGCCAAGTCCCAATAATTTCTGCATTTCGCTGCAAGTGTAAAAGTCGCAGTTTGCTCACGTACCCAGCGGCACGTGCAGCTACAGCGACTAAACACGACACCGTCACGTCTCTCGAAGCCCCCCCACAGCGGAGCTCACTCACAGGCAGCGTGTGACCCAGCAGTGCGAGCACTCCCGGGCGCTGCACAAGCCCACTCCGCCGCATAGTTGTAAGTTGTGTTTTAATCACGAAAGTGTTACCCAAGCATACATGTTGTCACTGCCTCCTTACGGTTTGTATTATTCCTTTATGCGTCTCTAATAAATACCATTTGGTTTATAGTGTCACACCGCAGATGATGTATAGATGTTTTGTCTTGAAACCCGTTACATGATATGTTCCCTCCTCCGCAAAACGAAAGACACCGCGCCTCTGAAGCACTAAGCATGGGTAGGAGGAGTGGGGTATTGACAGAAAACTCAAACCAGACTCCCCCAAACGAAGCCCGATTCTCATGAACAGTAGAACATCATCTCGTTCAGCCACCCAACCTTGTCACCAAGGGTCCTGGTGTACACCAAACTAACTACACCCAACACGGGACACCCCATCATCTGAACACGTGACAGTGCTCCTGGTGCCTCCAGGGAGCGAATGAACCTTGCTTCTCCGACACTGGTGGCCAGCGTTTAATTCCGAGCGTCTCATATTTTGTTCCCTTCCTTTTTTTTAAACAACCACAAATATTCCATAGAGAGCACCACTGCAACGAGAGCACATTTTTAACTTGCATTATTTAGTCTACGGGGCTGCTTTCCTTGCCTTTGCGTATGTTGGCCAGGCCGATGGAAGGAGCGGGAGGTGGAGGTGGGAGCAGAGGCTGCCTCTGGGTGCCCCATGCTCATGGAGATCAGGGCCCTTACCTGTGGGGCTGTGCGGCCGGGGCCCGTGCGTGTAAGTGTCGCGTCCTCCTCGCCCCGCAGCATGCTGATGAAGTCCTTCTTGGTGACGGAGGAGAGCACCTTGGCTCTCTTGCGCTCAAGACCGCCGGCTTCTTTCACTTTTTTCTCCATTCCCTTTTGGTGTTTTCGCACAGCATTGAAGAGCGTCACCACGCCCCTGATACAGCACGGGACAAACAAGTGCGTCATCGTTACCACATCGCCACTATTATTATTATCATCCGCTCTGAAAAAAAGATTTAAAGATTCCCAGCTTTTCACAGTGACACATCTCGTAAGCATTTTGTTCAGAGTGATGATGATGATGCATCCAAGAGCTCAGCTACGGCTACTGCGGTCGGCGCAACGTTTCAGAGATGAATCGCATTCATTTCACTTCGGGGAAGGTCCCGCGCCGAATGCTGATGGCGTTCTCAAAGAAAAGCAGGACACCTTCGAGATGCGGAGGGGTTGATGGGAACCAGAGCATTGCTAAGATAAATTGTGGAAAAATGTTTGCACTCCTAATATCAGTGCAGTTATACATTATTAATCTTTCTTGCATACTTTTTAAAAATGCCGTATTAATTCATGAACGACAACAGTATATACCATTACAGAAATATCTGAAGCTGCATTGCAGTAATGATACCTCAAGCAAAGTACAGTATTCAATATGAGTTCCATGAAAAGTCCCTTTGGTTAAACGTTTAAAAAAAGGCTGAGGAAACCTGCCGACTGTGGTGGGCAGCAGGCCCCAACGCTGTGCCCACCCCCACGTGTGCTACATTTTCCACAAAGTATTTTATATTTACTTGAAACATACCAAAACCAGCTTCAAGAAATCCCGACATTTTTCCATTTTTTTTTCCATCTCATTGTTACGTAACAGATTGTAAAAATGTACTGTCCACAACATCTGAAACTGCAAGTGGCCCCATTTAACAACCAAAACTAACACACCTATTATGCCCAGCTCTTTTATATTGATTGGACATACAACCAAATGGGCACTGCTTTCAAAAGATTCATGTTACGTCTCGAGGAGCCAGTCGGGACCGCTTGGCCTTGTCGGGTGAGCACATGATGACTGCGTGCCTGGAAGACCGGGGCTCACCGTGGCTACTTGGCGGGGTGGCTCGCATGGCATTCCATGCAAACAGGACCATACCGTGCGCTGGTCAGAGAGTTTCTGCATACATTTGGAAAACCTTTCAGGTTTCTGACCAATATTTCACGTGAACCTGAATGCCCAAGAAAAGTGAGCCGTTGAACCATCGAAGGCTGTTGTGTTTGTACAGCTGCTTCTACTCCAATCCAGCCCATCACCATATCATCATCCCACCCACGGCACAGCATCACAGCCAATTGTGGACCAGTTTCCAAAGTAATAATGGCTAGCTAAGGGGGGGGGGGGGGTGTTTCGTTTCTCCTTGTCGTGAGGCACAGTGGGAAGAGGTCACAAGGGTCAGAGTAGTGTTTTGTAAGCAAAATAGACCCCAAACAAATCCCTGCCACAAGAGTGGATGCCAAGTCACCGAAATGTATCTTATTAGTCATCATCTATAACATACAGTACAAATCCCACATCAGCTTCACATACAAGTACTTGCAGGAATCCTGTTGCTCACATTTAACAAATGCTGTGTTTGTCTCCAACCTCCTTGAGTTGAACAACTGATTACTATATACTTTATGAATACAGGATTATATGTCACGCATGTATACAAAGGGCCCTAAGTCAATGAGTACAAACTGACCTCTATATAAGAACAGGTTAACCACAAGCGCACTTCACACTACATATGCTATTAAATCACTCCTTAATTGCGAAAAGCATGCTTCAGAACAAAAACACATTTATGAACTTGAAAAATGCTCATTTTAACATGCAAAGCTTCCTTTGCATTCCTGAGACAAACCCAAATGAACCTGGAGAGGTACTTGTCATTTTGTTTCTGCACAACAAAATGACGACAACGACTTCACCCACAGTTCAACAGCAGATAAACGTAGGCCTCTCGAAGAAAGCGGCTTGCGGGAGAAACAAAGCCTGCAGGAGTGACTTGCTTGGCTGTATTCTTTGGTTCTTTTGGTAAAGTCACGTAGGTGAAAAAAGAAAAGAAAAAATAAATACATGTATTTATTTAATAAAAAATAATAATCTTAGGTTTTTTCGGTAAAGTCACGTAGGTGAAAAAATTTAAATGAATAAAAGTAATATAAGATAAAAATTAAATAAAAATCACGACGTTTCGGAGGCAACACAAGCTTCCGTCTTCAGGTGGAACCGTCACAGCACGCTTGCTGTATGCTGTATTAATTTTAATTTTTTTTACCTACGTGACTTTACCGAAAAAAACCTAAGAATATGAATCCTTGCAGTCACGAAAGCTTCAAATCTAGAAAAAAAAATTTGTATAAATATTTTTTTTTTCACCTACGTGACTTTACCGAAAGAACCAAAGAATATGGATCATTGCCGTCACGGAAACTTCAAATCTAGAATTGATTGGCTGCCTTTGCCCGGAGGTGTCTCCGAGGAGGAGGCGTCTCCGAGGAGGAGGCTGCTGATGCGTCTGCACACCTGGTGGCCACTCTCTGCAGATTCCGCTCTCGGTCGCGGTCCTTGGTGGCGTCGGGCCTCATCCGGCACATCTCCTCCCACTGCTGCTGCTTTTCAATCTGCAAAAGACGTTAAATGACCACTGCCGTTTAATTTTACGCTAATGGGTTTCCACCTGCTTAGAAATAAAGAAAACATTGCATTGATGGAATATCAACCGTGACATTTATGGAAAGCTAACTTGTTGGATTTGTCTGGGTAAAAACAAAGAGCAAATGTAACCAATTAATTCCAATATCGGTTAAAAAGATAAAAACCCGTTACCTGTTTTCTCAGCTTTTCTCGCTGCTCCTTTTCCTCTTCCTTTGCCTTTTCAATGTCTTTGCTTTTCACGAGAATAGCTGGTTTACTTTGGGGTATTTTCTTGTTCAGGATCTTGGCCATGGCATCAGCCCAGCCGGAGGGGCCGTCGTCTGTTGTTTCCAAATCGTTGCTCTCATCGTCATTATCACTTGCGTCTGCATCTCCAGCGTCCTCGGCGTCGCTCCCAGCGTCCGAGGCTGCATCCAGTTCGTCTTGGTCCACCTTCTCCTCCTGGTCCACCTTCTCCTCCTGGTCCAGCTCCTCATTATCCTCCTCCTGGTGGTCAGGGCTGCACGGCGTGGGTTCTGCATTCACAAGACAAACGTTAACACTGGAATCGCGCGCTGCTACTGCAATCGTTGACGAATGGCGCCACCCACTGGACGAACAACCACACGGCAACGCGAAGAGCGCCCGTGGTGCCCCGTCCGCATTGTTCGTGTCTCGGGGAGGAGGACGGGGCTCGATCGCCTCATCACGCCCCGGTCCCGTAGCGGGAGTGAGAAGCAACAGAGGACCCCAACTCAGCTACGTGTCGAGAGCGGAACATCCCGATGAAGATGTTTCGCTTTCCCCAACGCTCACCTCTTCGATCACCCGCCCCTCTCCCCCTTTAGCCCTCGCCCACCTCTTTTCAGCATATCGGCATTCATCCCCTCATTTGTTTTTACCCACACCTCACATTCTCTCAATCCCACACATCTCGTACTCCTCTCCCTCCTTCATATGTCTACTCTACACCCCCCACCTCCTCCCCCACCTCCTCCTCCCCCCCACCAACTCCCCCCCACCTTCTTCCCCCCCCCACCTTCTCCCCCCCACCTCCTCCCCCCCACCTCGTCTCCTCCCTCACCTCGTCTCCTCCCCCTCCACCCCCTCCTCCCCCCCACCTCGTCTCCCCCCCCCCACCTCGTCTCCTCCCCCCCACCTCCCCCCCCCACCTCGTCTCCTCCCCCCCACCTCCTCCCCTCCCCCCACCTCGTCCCCTCCCCCCACCTCTCCCTCACCTCTCCCTCACCTCGTCTCCTCCCCCTCCACCCCCTCCTCCCCCCCACCTCGTCTCCTCCCCCCCAGCTCGTCTCCTCCCCCCCACCTCCTCCCCCCCACCTCCTCCCCCCCACCTCGTCTCCTCCCCCTCTCTCTCACCTCGTCCCCTCCCCCCACCTCTCCCTCACCTCGTCTCCCCCCCCACCTCGTCTCCTCAACCTCCCTCTTCCTCACCTCGTCTCTTCTCCCCCACCTGAACCTCCCTCTCTCACCTCGTCTCCTCACCCTCCCTCCCTCTCCCCCACCTCGTCCCTTCTCTCCCACCTCGTCACCTCTCTCCCACCTCGTCCCCTCTCTCCCACCTCGTCACCTCTCTCCCACCTCGTCACCTCTCTCTCTCTCGTCTCTCTCTCCCTCACCCCCACCTCGTCTCTCTCCCCCACCTCACCTCGTCTCTCTCTCCCTCACCTCGTGGATGGTTCCCAACTCCGCTCCTCGTGCTCGTGGAGACGGCCATGTTTCCGGAAGTGAGGGGTACGGTGCGCGGGGAGAGACGGGAAACGCAGCGAGGGGGAAACGCGGTCCGGGTTTTTAGGTTCCGGGTCTCGTTGGTGCAATACGAAAACGTGCGTTCTCGAATCTGCCCACCCCGCCTTCATAATCAGTCGTTATTTGGGCTTTCCTCCTTAGCCTTGTCTAAATCAACGTGCACGAACTACATTGCGATGAGAATGGGGTATTTTTCCTTCCCCATAAGTATTGGAAACCCAGTGAACGGAGGCCAAACAGTAGATTGCCTCTGGTAGAATGTTCTTGTCATTCATTGCACATTGCTCCATTGCATATTCTGTGTTGCGTGTTATTAATTGTGCATTGTGTTTTCCTGTGTATGGTTTTATGGGAGGTGGTTGCAATAACACGGCGTTCTGGCCTCTACAGGGCAAAGATAAATCATTCGCTTTGCTTTGCCTGAATTTGTATGTAAACCTATGGTGGTGTGTGCGAAATGCCAACGTTCTATTTGACTTTATTGGCAATGCCTTGATGTAATTCGGTTTGTAAGCCAAGCTCTGAGTTTGTGTTGTTGCTGCTGCCGTGGCAGTGTTAAAGCACAGCATAGCAAACAATATTCGGCATTATCACAAAGGGACATTACACACAAGACCGCATAATGAATCATGGACAATTCAGCTTTGTTACAGCCAAATACGGGTTCGTTAACCGTGTTGATCGCGGGAGTAACAAAGCCTGCGGGAGTGATTTGATTGGCTGTATTCTTTTGTTCTTTCGGTAAAGTCACGTAGGTGAACAAGAAAAATATATAAATGTATTTATTTAAGAAATAATAATATTTTTTTAAATAAATAATTTTATTTTTTCACCTACGTGACTTTACCGAAAGAACCAACGAATATGGATCCTTGCAGTCACGAAAACTTAAAATCTAGAATTGATTGGCTGCCTTTGCCCGGAGGTGTCCCTGAGTAGGAGGCTGCCGATGCGCCTGCACACCTGGTGGTGCCTTGCGGAGTTGTATACTATCTTTTGCTTTGTTGGTGGGGATTGTGGATAACACAAAGTATTCAGTGAAAGATGATTTAGTTCCATCAGGTTGGCAAGCATTGATCCATGAGATAAAATTAACTCACGGCACTCATCTTTTATTATTATTTCGTGCTGATAAACACCCTTTTCCGCTAACAGTTATATTTTGAGCTCTTTTATCGAAGTTGTGGCCATGTGGGAATCCCTTCGCAGTGTCAACACCACCAGCACATTTGAGGATACCCATAAACAGAATTCTTACCTTTAAAGGCTGTGACAATCACAGAAAACCAGACACCAGATACTTCCACAGCCTCGTGACATCAAACAAACGCCAGACACACCATGCCCTGCCATCAGACATGTGCCACTGATACAAAAAAAACCACCAGAAAAAAACAGTCCCAAAGATACAATTAATATTGAGCATACTGACACCAGGCTTGTTAATAAACAGACATCTCATAAATAACAGGCAGATACATTCCGCCAACTTACACCATCTCACTGACACCAGACATATATATCCCGCCGACACCAAAGAGACACATCCCAAGGACTCCCAGCAAGTGGCGTGAGTGGCTGAGAGGTGAGCTGCTCCACGAGCTCCATGAGCCCAATGGAGCCGAGATCGAGGACCCCCCCCCCCAGTACTGGGCCACTCCGGTTGGCTGATGGATAGAATGAGGCCAACGACGGATCCCAGACTGATACAAGCAAAGCGAGTAATTTCAATAATTTGCATTTGCAAGCACAAAATTGCAATTGACGGGTGGCAGAGCTTTTTCCCAGGTGAATAAAGACACGATTTCCATCAGCGTGCTGCCCGCTCTGCTCCCGTCCTGCCAATCGGTGGGGCCCTAATGGGTCTGGCCCTGAGTGGGGCTTGCCATTGTAACATGGGCTAATTACTGTGACCCTTGCACCATTAACCACTACGTGAATGGGTATTTCTTTTTTAATAGACCAACAATGCATTTAATTTATATCACGTTATGCAAATGTTAAATATACATATTATGAAGTAACATACACACGTTTAATACAATTTAATCACATTAAATATACAATTGCTCTCACGAAGCCAGTGTTTGCACGTGCACACGATGGATGTGCAGTGAACGTGGCCACTGTGTAAGAGAAGTCGCTCTATTGGAGTTGGGGTTGGGTGGCTGATGTAATGCGCAGTTGTGAGCCCATGGCGCCCTCTTACACGTTGTATGTATGTTGAACTTATTTCGTACCGTACGCAGTCAACCGTACTAATCGTAGGGGGAAGGACAACAAACTAAACACAAAAAGCAGTTACAGTATAAAGAAATGAGTTTGTTAATCGAGGCGATTTAAAAGTGCATCGCTCCTCCAGTGACTTCCGAATATCGGAATGCAGAACTTTCCAGACGGCCGCGGAAGCGCGTCTGAAAGCGACAAAAAAAGTGAAATGCTTTGGTCTCACGAGCTGAAATGCAACGTGCAGACGTGCGGAGTCGGTTGGTGCACGCAAGGCAAGCGTGGCCGCGTGTGTGGGGGGGGGGGTGTTGGAACACTCGGTGCTCCAAGCGCCGAGATGATGGATGGAGGAGCTCCCTCCTGACGTCGGTGCACGCATCCCAAAGCGGCTCCACCAGTGCCTCAAATTTACGCAGACAAATTGATGTCTGGGGAGAAAGTCAGTTATATTATATGCACATAACGTCGCTCAAATTTGCAGTGCTTGGCATATGGTTTTATGATGGCAGGGGGCAGGGGCAGGCATGATGGGTTGTAGATAATTTATGTTTTATTGTGCTGCTGTTAAAATAGTTTTAAAATCACAGGACATGTGAAATGCTGAGCAGCCATTTTCTAGGCACTGATGCGTGTCTCGTGTAATATTGTCTTTGCCTTCTGTGATCTACTGCGCTCTCTGCTACCTGGTTTTTTTCCCCTCTTCTCTACATCAGGAAGTCACTTATATATACAGGACTCATACACATGCAGTGTGCACAGTTTATCACCGTGTGCTGTGTCAATGCACGTAGAGTATGATGTTTTATTGTTACGGTTTCAGTGATCACACAGTTTGATTACAGAAAAAAATATAACAGCACGATGGTTTCCTGCTCGAGGACAGACACGTGGGTTATTGCTTCGTAAATGCAAAGCTTATACGCCATATACTCCTATGTACGTACAAAGTTGAATCATCCCTGTGTTAGTGACTAATATATTAGTGATTCTCAAACGCTCAAATGTTGATGGGCATCAATATTTTAGGGCAAGGAAGAGAACATTTTCACATTATTTGCTTCAACAAAGCATATCATCGTTGTACAATCTGTGGCTGAAGAGGGCATGGCATGTTTCGTGGCAGGGTATGGTATAATAATTTCAACTTGTAACGCGCACAGCATTCGCTCGCTCTCGAAGAGAGAGAGAACGTCTCAGAGGCGCGAGGAATCACAGACTAGCAGGAAAAGAAGCCACGTGGGCACCCGGCGCCAATTCACCCGTCCCCCCAAGGTCTGAGGTCCTCGATATATTAAGGTGTTATCGGACAATTATAATCAGTGACTTAAAGCTTTCGTGACTGCAGGAATTCATATTTTTTTGGTCTTTCGGTAAAGTCACGTAGATAGGTTGAGATTAATAAAAATAAAGTAAGCAAAAATAAATTAATCGTAACCTATCTACGTGACTTTACCGAAAGACCCAAAGAATAATTATAATCAGTGTTTACCTTGTTAAAACCCACGCGAGCTCGGGAGCAACATTCTGTCCCATACAGACGGAGTCCACATTTGCTGTACCACCTCCTGGTGAGCCATGGTTGGGCACCTCGCCCACAAGAAGGCAGCTTCACAAGTCCACAGTGCTGTATTACAGGCGTGCACCACCGCTGTCCAGCTACTTGGCAGTTCCAAGAATAAAAATGCAGGTATCTATCATATGCTAAACCAGGACTAGTTATTCACATACATTCTAAATTGTTCAAATGCAGGTTGATGGGATAAAATATAGCAGCTTCTATGTTGCAATCTATACTCTTTTTTTCATTAAAGCAACGCAAATCTTTTTGAGCCATGTATAAAAAAAGTGTACACCATGAAAGTGCACAGTTATCAAGGCTGAATACAACCTGCATTAATTTATGATTCCTGTACGGCACCTTAACTCACGCGATTTAAACCCCAGCAGGAGGCAGTGCGAAACAAAGTGAGCACCGAGATGTGGGCGCGGTGGTAGTACGAGGATGAGGCGCCAACGGAGCCACCCTGCGCTCAGTCCGTGCACCCATGTCACCTGGAGGTGCCTTGAGTCTTCTCAGCGCTCGACGCAGGAGGGCAGGGCATGAGTGTGGCCACAGCAGGGCACTGCCCCTTCAAATGGAGCCTCTGATTTCACACCCTATTAACTTGAGGCCTGCTAAGGTTAATGCCGTCCCCTGTAACGTGCCCAAAGAAAAATATTAATACATTCTTCCTGTGATTCTGCAGCACCTGGTATGTCCTTCCAAATTGAGCGCTAATGGAACCACTCTTCCATTTAGCCCCAGAGCCGAGTGTGGAAAATCTCAGCGGACGGCTCTTGTAGAGTACGCTGACCTCACTTATCATTTTAGGGGGGAGCTGGAGTGACTTGGTTAATTTTATCAGCCAGATTTGATCCCCTCACGTGTCCATTCTGCACTTTCCGCAGGCCCATTGCAGCCATCATTCCACTCACGCCGCAGCACTGCCAGGGCAGTCGGGAGTTGCGTGAACGCCTCCGTATTGTTTAAACCTCTTATATGCACGCCCAGAATTATTCTGCATTTTTATTTCCAAATGATTCTGATGCCTTCTTAATCGTGACGTGTAAGCATGATAGATGAAATAATAAACTGAATTAAATATCTCGTCAAGACTGTGCCATTGGCTATGAGACAATTATAAAACATGAATTTTGTTGAACATATTTGAAAAATAACTGAATTTAATGATCAGGAAATGAAAATGAATACGTTTGCATTGACAATGACAGAAGGGGTGGCATGGGGATGAAGATGCATCGGTGTTAGGAGTAACTTGCACCACGGTAGCGAGATGTTAACTCCCTCGCCTGGTATGAAGAAGGTCGTGGGTTCGATCCCCATCCTAACGCCTGCTGTATACCTGGAGTCTGCATCTTCTTTCTCCCCGTTGTCGCATGGGTGTTTCTCCGAGTTTTCCGGGTTTTCCCTCCACGTTTAGAAACACGCGTTTAGAGTATTTGACAGCTATATATTTCCACGTGATGAGCCACTTCGTTTAGGTATCATTTGTGGCCAGGTCGCTTCTGAAAAAGAGCTATATAGCTCAGTGGGGCCTTTCCTGGTTAAAAGGTAAAAAGTAAAAAGTAAGAGTCTGAGCTGGGCACGACTCGCGTCTTGAGGAAGGGGCGCGCTGCCCTGGCACCCAGGCAGTGACTGCGATGGGCATCTCGCTCATTCCATTCTTGATCACATGGCAGCCGTCGCTTGCCATGGCAGCCGTTGCTTGCCATCGCAGTGTCACCAAACACAACCCATGCTGCTGTTCTCCTTTTTTTGTTTTTACATGTCACCTACTACCACCCAGCGCATGATTGTAAGCAGCAAACATGATAAAGCAGTGTCTTCGATAAATCTTACTTATGGAGCGGGCGAGCTGGCTCTGCTTATCTGTAATGTGCAGCATGGCAGGGATAAAGTACCGGCAAATTTTGCTGGATTGACGCACACAACCGGTGGGATCACAAACGCCGAGGAAGAAAGCGGACATCGGTGTGGTTACGTGATCTCCCTCCGCCATTCAAATACCGGGAGGGCTTTTTCACCAGAAATTTCCATTACAATGCAATATCAGCATAACCAACCAAATGCGTGGACCTGGCACAGTGGGTGCTGGTTTTGGGCGTTGGGGATGCTCCGAGGGCAGTGCAAGTTTCATTCCAGTTCCCCAACTCGCAGGTTCGTCCCCTCTACCTGGTTGCATCTCCTCTCGCACACGGAGGCCTCTTCAGCGAAGGAACCTGATGTTTTGGTTTGGGTTTTTTGTTGTTGTTGTTGTTGTTGTTTATTTTTTCAACCAATCCCTCGCCCGATGTATGTGGCACTGTTGTACGAGGCCGTGATTTAACGCGCTCCTGCACCTTGGCCGTGGGCGTGGTGGGGGACCGGCAGGCCACGGGTCAGACAATGATGCAGAGCGGAGCCTTTGACTAACGGACCCAGTCATCAGCCCCCTGCCTTCATCCGTCAGCGAACCTGGGGCGTGAAAAATCGCCGTCCACCCGCCGCTGCCTGCAGGTGGCTCCTGGTGTGGGCAGCGTTGTGAGAGCTCACCTGTCCGCACCCGTGTGCCCGTGCCATCAGTAACCGGGGCACCAAGGAGGCGGCGTTGCTGGGGGGGGGGGCCTTTATATCGAGCGATGGCCCGAACGCGTGTGAACAGCAAGCCGCTGTCACGGTCTTGGAGGGAGCGTTAATTCAAGGGACTAATTGATAATAAGAACAAAGTGTCAGCAAAGTTCTCGGGAAAAATAATGAAATCCTAAATTGTAAATCATTTAACTTACAATTTAAATATACTATGCAAATGTAATATTTTACACGCAAAAAAAAAACCCACCCCATGTAATGAATTCAGGGCATAATATAAATTGCCAAATTAAAACATAATTGCTTTTCATAATGATCAGAAATGAGATTGCAGGGATTAGAGGGGATGGCTGCGGGTGCGGGCGAGGGGGCGCGGATGCTCGGGGCCCCACCACTGGCGGAACAGATGCTCGGCGACCACATGGCGCGTGAAAAATGCAGCTCTCGCCCGGTCCACACCGCTCATTTCCATCATCAAATATCCAGCGGGTCGGTGGGAGGGTGGGAGGGTGGGGTGGGGGGTTCGCTCGCGATAGGGAGGTCACATTTCTTAATGACTCACAATCAGCAGGGCCCGTGGCTTGCCCGCAGACACTTGGCGCTCGCTCCGTTTTGAGGAGGAGGAGGAGGAGGACTTGGAAGCGGCTCTTGCGCGTTGGCCACATGACGTGGGATTGAAGGCGTCCGTGCTGTTCTGTTCCTTACAAGAAGCGCACTCTGTCTCGCGTCACACGCACCCCACGTGGAAACGCTGTGATTGATGACGGCGGCGGCACCCGGCCTGCGTTGTGTAATGTCACGGTACACGCGTCTCTCGGGTTCTAACGAGGGGGTGTGGGATGCATTCCTCGCCAAATGGACGCACGCGCGCACGCACTCTACGTGCGGGTTCACGTTAACCTGCAGCCCTAGCCGACCCTCCCGAGTTGAACCGCCTTGCTCCCTGCGACTCCTCAACGTGACTGGCGACTTGGGAAACGAGACCGCGAACAGAGCCATGCCTTGCAAAAAATTACACGGCTCTGAATTGTGATTTTGAAACAAGCATTCAAAACAAATGCGAGTCGCTTTGCTTTAAAAGTGAGAATTTGTTCAAACAACAACAACAACAACAACGCCCCAGTCTTAAGACATGCAGCCAGACACGTTCAGCACACGGAATGTGTTGTCGCTCACACAACACACACCTAAGACCTACAATAACGCAAATATAAGTGAAAATAAGCTCCCAGTAAATTGGCTTCTGGGTAATGTATTTATAAGCACAGACGTGTATCGAAACGAGCACTCGAAGGCAGGCTGATAGGTTTTACACTGCATGAATAATGGGCCTTTATCAATACAAAATGGAACATGACACTCCATCGACAGTATCCCGTTGAGGAATTGCCACCATTCGCGAGCTCTTTGATTTCCATCCCCAAGTTGTATCTCTTACAATGAGCCATTAGGCTTGTCTTGGGAGCTTGAGACAATTCGCCACTGCCTCACACTAGATTATATCTGCGGATGAATCCCCACTACAAAGTCATAGCATGGGGTCTTTGGAGAGGTCTGTATTGAGTGTGCGTTGAGTAATAGGCAACATTGAGAACGGGTCTCTGTGAAATGTGTTACGCTTTGGATGCCTCCTTCAGCATATTGTACCATTGCCTCATCACGTCCCTTTTTGGTGGCATCAAATATCAAGAAAATTAAGAGCCACAAAATTGTTTCACACCTGAGCTGACCCCAAGAGCTGCACCTCGTCTTGTGGCATGGCAGCGGTGACGCCGCCTTCCGTTGCCCTGTTGCTGCTGATTGATCAGGGTCAGCATCTCTCTCTCTATCTGAGCACGTGTGGACGAAAGAGCGATCTGCGCCGACTCGAGGGAAAAAAAAACAATTAGAGCGAGCTAAGCAAAACAACGGAATGAAATCCGGAGCAAAATGTAACAAGTACAAGCACTTAAGATTAATTTGCATCGTCCAACAATGGCATGAGCAAGGAGTTTCTAACTGCTCCGTTTTCCCCCATTGTATTTTTTTGCCTACATTTTGCTGCGAGAATGGGGGAGTTTTTTATTTACTCCGGGTTAGTGAAGGGGTGGACCTTTGCGATGAGTTGAGCTGTTTTTGCCAGTAGGTGGCTGTGCATGAATGTGTCATGAGCACGATCCCCAGCAGGAGAGTGATGCCCTGCGCAAACAGCCCAGCCCCACAGAGATGCCTCGTTCCGGGGCCTCATTTCGCAACGCCTGTCCTCTAAATGGAGGGGTCCAGTATTTATGACGGTATCTCTCTCTGATGTATCTGTTGCCTGATTATATAATCATGTGATTCATAGCATTTGCATGTAGATGGATAGATGTGGCGTAAATAAATAACCTGCTGCGCGGTGCATGTTTCATACCCACAAGCACTGATTTCCATGGGCAACACATTGCGTTCCCTCCACGCACATAAACCTGTCTCTTATTCGTGACATAGTGTGGATTACCTCTGAAGGTTTTTTTTTTCTCAAGCAGATACGCGATTAAGGCATGTATAAAGTACTTGACCGTATTGTAATTATAGACGAAGTCCACGCAAACGACGCACACAGTTGTAAAGTTGTGATATTCGCAGCAAAAACAAAGTAGGTTGAAATTGACAGACCTTTTGGCCATGGTGACAAGGCTTTTTTAAAAAAAGGCGCACGACTGACTCAGTACAGCAGGGGACACTAAACACGACGACCCTGCAGGCTACACGGAGAGCACCTGGCATGGCAAGATATCCTGGGGGCGAGCGGGCTTGCCAACTCGGCGACGGTTTGTTGGGGTCGGTTGGGTTTAATCCCACAGTCCTCTGCTAATGCCGTGCGGCATGATAAAGGATAACGCCCGATGTGAAGCAGTTGATGAGGCTCCTGTGACATCATTCTCAAGAGCGGGCAATCGTGTGCCTGTGTCGTGCAAATGTGAGAATCGCCTGCATTTGGCTGCGGCAATATTGAGAGTTATTCTCCAGGTTGTCGGGCGGGACTTCACACTGGGACAAACTTGGCAGCAGACAATAGGAACATCTTTTCTGTTGTCACCATAAGCAGTTAATGAGGGGCTGTACGGTCACGTGGCTCCTCGGGTGTGCAGGGTTTGCAGGCGGTGCAAAATGCACCGGGGCCTACGGGCAGGAGAGACCCAGGGGCCAGGCTTTTAAGAGAGAAAAAGGGGTGATTTTATAGGGGGCCCCAGTTAATCCGTTGTACCAGGGCCCATGCCAACCAAGCAACGCCACTCAGGCGATGTCTGGCAATTGCGTCCAGTGTAGGAGATCCCCCAAAAACTCGACCACGCCAAGCACACAATGGCCTACTTTCATAAGCAGCGCTCTATAGAATCCTCAAAGATTAATGGACTGTGCACTTGTGTGCATGGTACGTATACGACGTACACTCGCGTATCACCGCACCAGCCTGACTATGTTCTGAGATCCTAACGAGCGAGCGCTCAGTGGAATGAGTTAACATCACACTATGTTGCCTGCGCTGCCCTTGCCAACTACCACGGGCTGCTCAGAAGAGAAATAGATTGCGTTGCATCACACTGTTCGCAGTTTACACTCAACAGTGTCTCTGTATCGCAGCGTGAACACAAGTCTTTGTTTTAATATCCGTTGGTTTATAGAACGGCGGTGGTCTCATCTCGCTGCCTGCCATATGGGCATTCCACCAAATAGACAACTCACCGTCCCCCTCGCCGCTGTGGATAACTTTGGAGCGAACACGCCACGAGATGATTGCGATGTCCTAAAATTTGATTTAAATAAAAGGCTTAGAAATATAAATTTCTGCTAAAAGCTCATCGGCAGGATAGCAGCACCCACCCCCGTGGCCTCCTTGGCTGCCCTTTTTAGATTCTCTTTGGCTCTGACACCATCAAGGAATTACTGAGTGCATCCCTTGCTCACGGCACCTGCCTCTCAGTGGCGCGACCAGCACCGCCGGCCAGCTCTGCATTATTATACATCCAGGATGCCATCAACTCTCTCCCACACGCAGTCACCTTAATGTGATCAGGTGAGCGGAGTTATCGTTTTTGCAATGAATCCCTGCGGTATTGGAAGGTGAAACTTGGCCGTTGGACAATCTCCTAGAAAAACAGAGACAGGCACCACTGTCCATTTAATTTCCATCGTGGGGTCTTATTAATTGTGCAACAATCACAGCATCCCGTGCTGGCACGTTTTAGAAAGTACCGTGGTATATGCCCTACATTAAACACGCTCCTTCGGAGTGGGCAGGTAGGAACTTGGTTGGACAGCGCATTCGTGCACGACACGTGACGCACTTCAACCAATCCGGGAGCGTACATGTTTGGGAGGGGCTATGCACGACAGACAAATCATCCCTGGTGGGCAGTGTGGAACTGTTGTTCCTACCTGTACCATCGGGACATGAGTACTGACACGCTTTTGACAAAAAAATAAACATGGAGTGGAGTTCACTGAGCGCTGTTTGCACGCATCTCGAATATTGTCCATTGGGAAAAGCAAGAATATTCACTGATTAGACTTTTCAGAATCAAGTCTCGGAAATGTAGCTACGCGGCGATAGGGCAACAGCCTATTATCTATTATCTACCGAAATGCAGCAGCTTTGAACTTCAGAATGCGCTTATGGATGCGTCAATTGCAGTGCTGATAGAGTAGCGTTATTTAGTGTGGAGGCACGAGGTGGAGGGCACAGGCCTCAAAGGAGTTCAAGTTTATTTTGTTTACCCATCTGTAAACTCAGAGTGACCTGGGATATTCGTCTGCCAGTAGGGGGCGGTGATTGCTATGCGTCCCATTGTATACTTTTGCGGGCAATCTTCAACTTGGCCTCACACACCCTTACTAATACTCGGACACTAGCATCGAGCAGCAGCTGTTTTAACGAAACACAGTATCTTGATTTGAAGCTTCCGTGACTGCAGGGATCCATACTCTTTGGTTCTTTCGGTAAAGTCACGTAGGTAGAAAAATAATAGATGATAAAAAAAATTCTACCTACGTGACTTTACCGAAAGAACCAAAGAGTAAATTTCGATTTAAAGCTTTCGTGACTGCAGGGATTCATCTTCTTGGTTCTTTCGGTAAAGTCACGTAGAAGGGAAATAATAAAATAATACAAATAAAACATAATAGAATAATTCTCACGTTTCGGAGGCAACACAAGCTGAAGACGGAAGCTTGTGTTGCCTCCGAAACGTCGTGAGAATTATTTTATTTTTATTATTTCCCTTCTACGTGACTTTACCGAAAGAACCAAGAAGATGAACCAAAGAGTAAGCACAGTATGTACAAAGTGCAGGCTTTCCGACAGATATGATTCCCTTGTGTGCCGATGAAATGGCCAAACTTGCTCTTGCGACAGTGACGCTTCGTTCCCATCTCCGCACACTCCGTGCGCGCAGTTTGGGGGGGGGGCGCTTCTTCCCAAGACGCACACCACACGTGGAGGGAGCGTCCCCACGAGCCCCTGACGACAGCGCTGAGCGGTGAAGACCGGACGACGCGCAGAGTTCCACAAGTCCAGGCGGAGAGGGAGTCCTTGAGCTGTGATCGTCACCGAGTCTCTCGGTGACGGCTCCGAGCGCCGTGACCTACACGGACGTGCAGGGAGTCACTGCACCCCGATTCGCAGCCTTCACACTGAGTTTTTGTTTACAAGGGTGTAATTAATTCCCCGCATATGTTCGCAACATCTGGCGCACTGACCTGCCGCAGGATTCGGTAAATTACCGCTGTGCTGATCCACCTCAGATCATTAGCGGTGAAAGAGGAATTACATCACACTCGCGCGTGCGCACGCCTCAGCATATGACTTCATTAGTTCTGTTCTGCGATAAATGGATGGGAGCAGATTTAAAAAGCATTACCGGAGACTTCACGCTGCACTAAGTGCAATCGGGGGCTAATGGTATGGCTAATGCAGTCCGCGGTGTCTGGGACAGATGCGGCGGGCACAACGTCGCACACTCGCAACGAATCTCTCATCTGGTTCCGTGAGTGGCTGCATTTGCGTGGTGCCACCCATGGTCAATAAATCTTCTAAAAGCCGCTCATTTACGTTTAACCCGTCCAATTGGATTGATGGCTGCCGGGTTGGCTGAGAGTCTTGTTTGGGGGGATGACAGATGGTGGCTGCTTACTCGGCCTTCTGTTTATCACTAACCGCCTCGGCGCTCTCCTCTTTATTTGTGGGATTCATCACTTCTTGCGAAAGGAAAATCATCAATGAAAAGTTTACGAGCTGTGGACTTTCCACGTGCAAACTCACGCATTCTTGTCTGCACAAAGGCAATATATGCTCCAAGTACAATGTTTAAACATGAGCAGTGTTGTCGGAATAGTAAAATAATCGCTACAATGCGCAATACTTCCTATAAATATAGCAAAAGTCCGTGGTAAAACGTCCTATCCCGGTGCAAATATCTGCGAGCTGGACTAATGCACTGCGTCGCAGAGTCGAACGTGCACATTATTAGTAACGTGGCAATGCAAAAGCCCGAGCTCTAAAGGAGATTGAACATGTGCTAAAGTCCTTAGTAGAGGTTGCGTGCCAGCGAGCGGCCCGCGTCCCACGTGGAGCCGGGCTCTCCGAGCAGTCCTTCCGAGATGAGTGGCTTGGAGCGCCTCTGTGGCACACATCATTTAATCAGCACCGCGAGCGGGCGCCTCCTCACCGTGTGAACATTAATGGCGAAATAAATCTGCGGCGCACCGCTGAGCAGACGCGTCCTTCCCAAACAGATGCTTTCCTTCTCTTCCCCAACTGCCCTCGCATCCCAACCTCCACGGCGGCTCGCTGGCAGTGCCTCACCTACTTCTCCTTGACACCCACCGTGCGTGCCACTGCTCACATGTTCGGCCCTTGACGGAAACCTCACCCATCCCCTGATTTATCGCCGCATTTTTTTTTTCATCGCACGCTCATGTTGAGGTGCCGCAAACGGAATGAGTAGATACCGAGTCGTGATTTATAATTAACGTTGAACTGTAGATTCTCCATCAGCATCTGCAGCTATGATCAATCCGCTGCTAATTGAAGGCCTTGCTAAGTCGCCACGATCTTTCATGGTCTTCCACTTCAGCTCCAATTAGCACGGTTGGCTAGGTACGTATGGTGCGAAAGAAGTTCAGCATGCATATATATATATACATACAATGCAACGACGCATGTAGCTTCTGCACCCGGGCCGATTTCATCTCTTCGTACTCGAGGTGGATGCCGTCTTAGAAATGTAATTTCATTACAAAGTTCAGTTTCACCAAAAGTACTTTAGCAACCGTCCCTCATCTAACTCTTTAATTTGTCATTTTTATCCCAGCCCACCTTCAATAACATCTCGAGGTATATATTTGCCTACTCTGATGTGTTGTATAGCTGTGTCCTTCCAAAACATTTTTAAATGTTTATCGAAGTTGTTGTTCCCACCCTTCGTGAGACGAAGAGGAGAAAGTTTCAGATATGAGACTTAAAGAAGCAATCACTGCCCTTCACAGTTATATCACGTGGTATAACTGTGAACATCAGTAAGGAAGCGGGGCTAGTTAGATCTATTTACGAAATGTTTACAAACATATGGCGTGGAATAACGCCTCAATCATCCTTTAAAAAAAATGCCTCGAAGACTGACTTCAAGAATGACAGGCCCATTACCGTATTATATGACATGTATTTAAAATGTTTAAGAAGATCATTGTCTCCGCTCCTCGTGTCTGGCGTAACATTCCTCCCGGCCTTCGAGGGCAGCAGCGGGCACGTGGTCTGTGTGGAAGAGCGCTCGAGCGACGCTTGGGGCTTTGACCCCGTGCCTCGGACTTGTGTTGCCGATTTGTTGGACACAAATAAGTTCGTTATAAGTCGAAGTTATTGTTAGTATTCTTTTTTTTATTTAAAATTTTCGTGACTGCAGGAATTCATATTCTTGGTTCTTTCGGTAAAGTCGTGAGAATTTTATTGTTTTATTTTTATTATTTTATTATTTCCCTTCTACGTGACTTTACCGAAAGAGCCAATAATACAGTATTCTTATTATCAATGGAACGTAATGATGGAACACGAGGAGGCCAAAGAACCACGTGAGCATGATGGGTTTAATTAAGTGTCTCTACCGTCGACCACACAGTACTGGAGCACACATCCGATTCTGAAAAAGATAAAATTAAGCAGTCATTAACACACTCGACCAAGGCGTTGAAAGTATTTATATGCAATAAAAAAAACGTTGACAAAAATGGAACGGCTATATTGAGACGGCATGACGAAGGCAACAGTGCACACGTTCGAAATGGAGTCGGACAAGGAGATGTTATTCACAGCGATATTAGAATATGTTTAGTGACAAATTAGATTAGAAGAAAAAGAAGCAAAGGAATTCGTGGAGTAACTCAATTTAAAATAAAATTATGAAAAGCTGTGCAGAAGATGAATGTGAGAAAAACACAGTATTGCATTTATGATGATGTAAATTCGAAGACCATTTACTGCTTTGAAAGAATTGGCAATATATTGAATGAAGTGCATGACGCGTGAGCATTATTAACAATCTTAACCTAAAGTCACAAAATGCCACGTCGCTCCGTCTCTCTCTCCTGCACAACCGTCCTCCACACGAATACCCCCGCATGCCCCCGTTGCTCTAAAATCCCAGTTCAGTTCTCCCTCCCCTCTACGCCTGCAATCAGAGGTGGCACCCATACTCCTTTACTCAACCGAATGCAGAGTCGGGATGGATTCTCAATCGCAAGTCTCCGAGGGACGACCGATACATCGCGTGCCACCTGCGTACGATGTCACAATTACAAAACAACAGCGATTGCCCAAATGTAAATAAGCTTCCTGGAAACTAATAAATGTTGTTTTAAGTAATGTCCCGCAGCTTGCAACACGAAGAGAGAGTCAGCTTGTCAGTGGCCACCGTGTGTGCGAGCTTGGTGAATCACTTATCTCAGATCTATGGACCTTTGCTCGTTAGGACACGTTCTACAAACGGTACTACAATTACAGACTGGTTTACTATTAATTAAGCAAGCTGGCGATATCAAGTCAATTACAAATGTACGAGTAATTACATTAACACAGGCAGCGGATGTGATTAGCATGTGTGGCTGCTCTCAGGAATGAAAGAGATGCGGTACAGCGATGAAGCCGCTTCCACTGATGGGGAAGAGTTACATTGTGGTCACCAGGTCTAGATACTCATCGGCAGGCTGTAGCCTCACCGATGTGACCCATGTTGACCATTGAGGTTCCTAGCAATGGCATCCAATTGGACAAGTGGGCAAGTCACTGTGAAATTGCTTGCTGATGAACACTAAGCACTCCTAGGCAAGCCAGGTCTGCTCAGTTTCACACTGCCGAGATGAAAATATTGATAACACAGAACACAGCAATTGAGGATGCTCCGGCCTGAATTGGCAAAGTATGCATAGGTTCTAAGAAGTCAAATACTGATTTCTGGAAACTGCAGACTTAGGAGGGCACTAATAATGATTGTTCCTCTTCCATCTGTTGGACAATATGTGTTTAGGTAGTGCATGACTCATCTCAATGTGTAATCGGTATCGACCTTGAGTCACCCTACAAGAGGATCGCAGCTCACATTTTTTTTATTCATTGAGATGTTTTTTTCGTTGTGTTTAGGATTGAACGGAGACATGCCAATTATTCATCGCCAAGGAAAAAGACACCGGCTCCTTTTCTAAAACACCAATGCAACACGAACGCCGTAGTGTGATTACATTTGCTGTAAACGTGCAAAGCCGCATGTGTTAGCACAGATGCACGGCGCCGTGTGGTCCTCAAGCGCACGCTGTTTCCCGAGTGTCAAGACTAAACTATATGCATTTTTTGTTGTTGTTATTTTACCAGGCAAGGCCCACTGAGCTATGTAAAAACTATTTTCAGCAGTGACCTGGCAACAAATGATAGCCCAGCGAAGTTGTTTATCACGTGGAAATGCATCGCAGCCAAAGACTCTAAACGCGTGTTTCTAAATGTGGGGGGAAACCCGGAGGACCTGGAGAAGATCCACGCGACTACGGGGAGAGAGACACGCAAACTCCGAATATACAGGTGTTAGGTCGGGCTGGAATCCACGACCTCCTGTATACCAGGCGAAGTAGTTAACATCTCGTCACGGTGTGCTCTGACTGCTGCACAGAGCCGCGTGTTCCCGTGCAGTCAGCGCTGCCAACATCCCCCCACTACTAATGACGCACAAAATGCACAGCGAAACGAGAGATGAGGCAGCGTGAACAACTCCGGGCTCCACGGGATGCACAAATTTGGAATTTTGGAGCGAAGCGAGTCGAGTCACGGCCGCCAAACACCTTTACACTCGCTGACAAAATCCATCACGCCTTGTGAGCAGGGGCCGTGCACTCTCGTGTTAAAAGTTCCCAACCTGTATTATTTTGGAGCATTTTGCATTGCTAATACAACGTGATAACATCGCGATACGTGGCGAAGCTTACATGGCGGCGGCGCGCAACATTGAGTTGTAAAAAAAAAAAAGATGAAAGCAGCTCAATTTAACACATTTCTCGAGACAGTCACCAGGACACTACGAAACGGCACATCAATTCTTCATACTTGCGTAACGATGTGTGCCGATGAGCTCGCTCACACTCAACGTATTACCTGTCAACACCTCCGTGGCTGCGCCTGCCATTTCGCCACACACTAATGTGATTTTTGTAAATTTTTATTCGGTTTTTCTTTGTGGCGTCAGGATATGACAATGCACTATTCCCAACCAGAGCAGTCAGCCCTAAAAAAACCGAATAGAATATAAAATAGGAAAAAAAATAAAAACGCCTGCCATGAACTCAACAGCCGAGCGGCCAATTTCCTATTCTCACGACTCTATCTGAGGCGTGTTAATGTAAATCTGTGCATTCATGTCCTGCTATTCCAACAAGTATTTATATGCATTGGGGGAATGTACACATTGATATTTGTATTGAAAAAAATGGTTAAAGCTTACTATTATTTTACAACACTTCAGAGTAACATTGCGTAGAAATCAAACATCTCGTTCATTTATATATTTTACTCATGTCTGTTCATCCGAAAAAATACATCTGCAGAGCAATTACCATCTCAATTTAACATCAGCAATAATCACTATTGTCGATCCCCATGTTAGTTGCCCCAATCTCAGTTGATCATTTACAGGCCAAGTAAGAATACTCCGCATCAACGCTGGCAACAAAAAAAAAACCTTTATCCATCAATGTGACAGCAGCGACCGATGTGAAAATCCTGCCACCAAAAATTGCAAACTGTTTAAAGAACAAGTCCAACAGATTTTGCGAGGGACCTGTGCAAATGCAATCAGTCACGCAGACAAGCTGCACACACGAGTAAATCATACTTTGAGAAGCCTTGGGCAAGTAATTCTCGCCGAAAGAGAGAATAAAGGTCTGACAAAAATAGCCAGGAACAAATGTCCATAGACCAAATTGAATCCCTTTATGACCGTCTCACATTTCTTATCCTTAAACTGCTGTTTTATAGCACTTGAACCGAAGGTAGTGAACACTAAAAAAGGTGAGAGAGAGAGAAAAAAGAAAAGTGATAGCCACGTTTAATTGGTTAATTTTTCATCCATGGACATGCGGTAACATGGCTGAATATCCTTTATTGGCGATGATTAATTTTTTCTATAAACTCAGAGTCAGCCGCCTTGACTGGGTCTGGCTGATACATCCACCTTGTGATTTACACGGGCCCACCGAGAGAGGATTCTTTCAGGCCTCACGGCTCTGCACCTCCACGACAAGCTCACACAACCTCGGGGGTGACCGTAGCTCGAAGCTAAACGCATGTTCGCGGCAGCGTTCTAATGACTCATGTTAATAACAGAAACACGTGGCATGCCAAAATCGATGCGAACATGCAGCCCAAAAAAAAAAAATTTTCCCAACATTTTGTCACGTAGAAAGTTTGTGTGGAAAACGTTCTCGCGGTGCGCAACTGATGCAAATGCAATCGCTGCGAATCAACTGTGCAGCCGCGCGAAGTGAAATGTGCCCAAGGTGCGGTGTCTGCGTGCGACGCGCACGTGTCTTGCCCACGGGTGTGTTTGTAGCGCCGCGGTAGATGCCGGAGGGCCGCGAGCGGCGAGGCCGGCCAGCGGCACCACGCTGTGTCATAACAGTGGCACTTCATGGTCCTTAACTCAGCGAGTTCCGCTTTGAGGGAAATGCCATAACAGGCAATGAGGCGCAGTCCGATTACAGCACCAGGCAACGTGCGCGCTAATTTGATGGAAGCAGATTGTCTTTTAACACAATAAAATACAGCGGCAGTAAAGCTGTCAGTTTAATTGTCCTTCAAGGAAATGAGGGACGTTAAGTCATATCTTTTGCGCCAGCAGAATCAGATTCCTGGTTATCTGGAGCCAAGCAAATGCCCTTATCAGAACACTCTGCCTTACGTGTCTCCGCATCTTAATTTGCAGATTGCTTGATATTGCTCGGCATTAGAAAGGTGCTGAAACTTGAAGTGCAGTTGTCATTTTGTTAACTTTGAAATGTTTACAAACGGCGGCCCACTAACGTGATGTCAGCCGTAGCAGTTCACATATTCAAAATGCAATGTTTAGAGGCAAAGATGTAATATTTCGAAAAACTTGCACATGCCAAAGGGAAACTGCTGATATGGAGATAAAATATCGGCTTTTTTGGGCACAGAACAACACAGGATGGCTTAAAATGCTCTTGTACTTGATCATCAACAACGATGCGCTATAAAACTTGCATTCTTATCAGAAAAATGTCAATCCCTGATATCAATGTACATACTTCGTACCCAAGATGAACTAAAAGGTTGCAATCACGTTCCCGGTGCTGATTACATAAGGCAATTATTTATCCACCCTCGAAGATATTGTATTTTGCTGTGTAAATTACAAAGCGATGCTTACACTTTACATCCTTGATTATTCACTGGCAGGAACAAAACGACAAAATGTTAACATGTTTTGAAATTACCTCCGAGTCTTGAAAGCATTTTGACACGCCATGCATTTTCTGCCAGCGACAGAGAAAGCGAGGCGACAGTTGTTGTGGATGTGCAGGGTTAGGTCACATCACGCAAATGACATTTTATGACATGGTACTGATTTGTATCGCAGGCTGTTGGCGGTTAGCAGACAGGCAGATGAGCAGGGCGCCCACCCTGCTATCTTCTTCAAACTAAAATGCCAAACATAGTACATTGTTACAAAAGTGAAAATCGTACTACATTGTATTTGTAAAAGTTTGATATATATTTTTAAAGGAGCACGCCATGAATCTGCTTGAGATAGCACGGCCGCTGCAATTATGTCAGCATCAAGGAATGACAGTCGACAATTTCTGATGTTTTAGCCCCCATTACAAGGATTACGGACACATCCATACGGCTCGTGCTTGCAAACACTCAGAGTCGACATAGCACAACACACGGCATCAATAAAAGCCCCTGGATTGCACCTGCCACGGTGACAAAGAGTAAAGAATGCCGAAGCGAAGTTGGTCTCCGTCCATCTGTTCAAGTTGTCGGGCAGCTCCAGCGGACCCCACTGTGGGCCACTCCACGCGCAGCCTCCACTCCTCCCACCCGCGCGCCTCCCAGAACACCTCCACTAACCCCCCCCCACTCCTTCACTCTCACTGCCCAGCGACCTGCCCAGCAAGGACACATGCCGCACACTCGCAGACGAGAGAGAGAGAGCCCAGCAAGCTGCCAGGTGGGGACAGGGAAGATCCCCGCTCAGCCCCGCACTCCTTTACCCCCCAACCTCAGCCCCCCACAGGGCATAACATGCACTAACAGCTGCCCTGTGTCAAGCGTGTTTTCATCAGCACTAACAAAAGTAGGCAAGAGCTCTCTCCATTTGCAAGTCAATGTCATCACACACAATAACCCACTTCTCTTGAAAATACAATAATTGGTTCAATCAACGTCTGGGAATGTTTTTTTTCGTAGCATGTGCGTGACATGCAATTGAAATTGTTTTGCAAACAGTGCGTTTTTTAATTGCTATTGATATTTTAAACGATACCGTGAATCAAAATGTTCATTTCTTTTGCGTTAAATTTCGATGTAAAGCTTTCGTGACTGCAGGGATTCATATTCCTGGTTCTTTTGGTAAAGTCACGTAAAAGGGAAATAATAAAATAATAAAAATAAAACAATAAAATTCTCACGACGTTTCGATTGCAACACAAGCAATCATCGCCAGGTGTGAAACCCACAGCAAGAAAATTTGACTTTACCGAAAGAACCAAGAATATGAATTATTTTGCGTTGTGAATATTTTTTTTGCATTGGCAGACTTCTTAACCAAGTAGTGTGTTCGTCAACATACACTAATTTTGGATAAAATTCGCAGGCCCTGTGACCAGGTGAAAAATCAGTGGAAATCTGATGAGTTTTAGCCGAAGAGGAAAGCGACGTGATCCGCTAGAAGAACGTCCAGGACGCGACAAAATGTAATTCTTCGCGGATCTCTACCTCGGCCACTTGAAGAGCACGTCCTTCTGCAATACCCAGCAGATACCTGGCACATCACGGGCACAGAGGACACTCCGTGTATGCCACGTTAATAGAAAAAAAAACTGCTTAGTGCGTTAATATTCCAGTCGATCGATTTAGCGGCGAGCAGTGCAGGCCACGGGGGGCTGCGCGGACCCACGGCGCTGAGTGCTGTTCGGCGCGGCAGCTTGTCAAGACGCACGCGGGGTCACGGGTGGCCCAGCGAGGCGGCCCTGAACGCGAAGGGCCAGGGGGGGGGGGGGCAGTTGGGGCAGGGCCGTGGGTGCACGACACCGGCATGAATATTCAGCGCAGCAGCTGCACGGACAGTAGCCTCACAGCATCCGTGCACTGCCCCGGGTCACCTCATTGCATATTCATGCTTAAGTGCTCCGGCTCTCCCAGGTTGTGTCTCACAAATTGTTGTACAGAGAATACTGAGGTGGCACAAAGTGACCGTGGCTAATTTTAAAACACTTCACACACTCCATTGAAGCACCAGATCATTTCCATTCATTTCAAATTGCTAATATATGACGCCACCTGACAATGCCTTATTAATACCATGCAGGATATTGATAACGTTTAGATTCTTGACCAGTGTACTCTATTCCATTTGTATCGTGGACTGCTTTAGGTAACACCAGTACCCCCTATTGTTGTGTGTTAAGGCATTTGGACTGCCGAGCATCTTCGAGCGAGTCTACAATTCGGATCGCCACAGCCACCCAGTGATTTCAGTGAGTCAAACATTCGCCGACACTCGTGTGCCTACACACAAGGCACACAATGGCCTGCGCTCGCAAAATGTTGTCATGGGAACTCCAGTATCCACCCTGGGAGATAGCACATTTTTGTCATTCCCTTCAGTGATTTGCCTGTCAGCGGTGTGAAGTGAATGGTCATTGCACTCACCTAATGTTAGACTTGTGTTGAAGCTTACAGCAGTCATGTATGCAATCATACACAGAAAGTGCATTCTTGAGCAGTCTTATTAAATGGAAAATTAAAAATGTATGTCTGATGATATAAACGAGATATGTATCTCATGCCTGGTGTATTTGTAGATATTACAGAATATGTGAACAATACCTTGTTTGCTAAAACAAATAAATCAATTTCCAGGCATTATTTGTTCCTTGCAGGCAGCTCCTCCTTGCAGCCTCTGCCGGTAAGTGGCACATGGGGAGGTGGGGGTGGCGACGCAGACAGTAGGGAAGGGGATGGTTTGCCATGAAGTGTCTGCTCATACGCCTTCAGCTGGGGCCACTCCACACAGCATGGCACCATGGATTAGCCTGCCAAGCTGTCGCCAAACACTGACGAGTGAGCACCACTGTCGACACACCCAATGTCAGCATGGGAAAACAAAAAAAAAACCTAAAACACACTTGAGAAGATGGACGCTACAGACATAAGTGGCTCACGGTGGGGTAATGCACAGAACGAGAGTGTGAGCTTGGGTCGTGCTGCCGCCCGCCAGTTTGCTGGATTGCATCCCAGCTGCACGCACACTTTACTAATGCATGAAGTGTAACACTGAAAGGTCATTAATTCCATACTCTTATTCATTTTATAGGCAACACTTCGGGAATGCCGACATTGTTTGATTTTCAAATTACTGCATCAAATGAAAACAAAGATGTGCTTGTGCCGTAACAATATCTGTCACATTCACACGACGAGATTTGTGTGCCCACAGTATTAATTAAACGCATTGCTGTACAGCAGCCACCCCATCATTTCCCTTTGTTGTAATTAAATGGAGTGACTGGGAGGAACAAAAAGCGGATAAATATCACATGTGCATTGATGTTTTTGAATAAACCGAGTTAAAAGAGTAATATATAATTCATGCACCACACCAAATAAATTCCCACTCGCGAAAAACTGTATTATTTATGATCAGCATCTCAGCATTACGGCGAGTCCATGAAACTAATAGGGCTAAATTTGTACAAAACACTGACCATATTTAAATATTTGTTAGCAAAGGGATTTATCTCTTGCCAACGCATTTCTAAGAATGCCTCTAAACCACGACCGGCAGAGTGTGTGGAACTTCCTATTAGAGCCTGGTGAAAGGATGAGGAGCGCATGGGCACTTGCCGCCTTGACAGGCATTAGACTAATGACTTGTCTGTGCGGCAAGCTGACGCGCAGTTAGTGGCCCTCGGCGTGCGGTTTCGGGCCTATTAGTGCTGTTCCTGCCTTCCTGAAACGAGGTAAAGTAAACCCAACAGCTTGGCTGGGGCTATTGATCAGGGATGCTTTAACATGCAAATGAGAAATGCAGCCCCAGAGATAGCGTTACGGCCGCGCGCGGAGCGCACAGGTAGACACAATTAGTGGACGTAACAGGCACCCGTGTTGGCGTCTCACAGTCGCTGCCGGTTTCTGACCTTTTACTCTTTTCAGCCCCTTGAACCAAGAGCCACCGAACAGCTTTTATAATGTACACACGGCACAACATTTGTGTGACCTTGTGGCAAAATGCCGCACTCAAATTTGAGCCGATATTACGAGCACCAGAGTATCAATAAGTGTTCCCCAAGAAACAACAGTAACTAACACCATTTTAATGTTTTCCTTTTGGCATAAAAAGCACATTTACGAAGAGCAAACTTTGAATTCTGCGCATGCTATTTAGAATTGATGATAAGTGTTTTCATACCGTCATCAGTATGGCTCATTGACAAAGTAATACTTCTTACAAAGCGGAATGTGCCCACAGTAGCCTTTGTGAAATTGTCTGTACGCAGAGATAGATGGCAGCCAGCCGGCTGTTGTGCTTTTATGCGCACTGGCATTCTGCCACCAATTGTGCTTTTGTGTTTTGGTAGACAAACAATTTTTACCGAGATTCAACATATTCCTATCAAAGCACCGTATGTCCAAGAAAAGTGCGCGTCTGTGGTAGGCTCGTTTGGTGCGTGGGTGGCCGCAGAGGGCTGTGATGTTGGAGGAACAGCTGCCAAGTCAGCTTCTTGCCAATTGGTGAGTCCCTTCCATTAACCTCTTCCAGTCCACTGCTTCAATCGCATCTTACATTTAACAGCAATGCCTCGTGAAAGGATGCTTGTCAACTTCATGCAAACTGTTTTCATATCAAATGGCAGCCACAAACGCACACAGCTATACACATTTTCATCTGAGTTAAAGCACTGTCAATGTTCTAAAATATGTTTTCTGGAAACAGGACTCTCTCTTAAAATGAATGTACTATAGAGAATGATTGAGGGTGGCAATCCGTTAAAACCATGCTTTAGATCAATATATTTTACATACATTTTATATAAAAGATAGGAACACATTTCTCGAGCACTGCAATACTTAGTATGAGATTTCGTGACCATGTGTGCAGGTACATATGAACCTTAAGGCGGTGCCCCCGGCTCTCACATCATGTCTGTGATGCAGTCACTGCTAGTCTGTTGATGGTCGGCGATGCGGCAATCGACTCATCTCGACGAGCTGTACACGATGCACCACCACGGTGCGTACCACGAGCGTTCAGGGTTTCAGCGCAATCGTCCTCGCTGCGTTTCAACATCGCGGAGTGGCACCGATTTCGGATTGATGGGTACCCCCAAAGTCGCGGAGTGAAGTACACCCCTGGAAAAACTAGTGTCCCAGAAATAAAATATTTAATTGCCTCGGCCAGTTTGTATTATTTGGTACCCCGGGGTACCGCCAGAAGGATCATTTGGCACTTTCATTTAAACCTGTCTGCAGTTGTAACTCGGCCTACGTTTCCCTTGGCTCCTTCTCGACGCCAAGAGCAGTGCAACAACAGCAAAGAGTCCGTTGTATTCATCTTGTGTAAATGCACAAAACTTTATTTCCTATTTTTATTTTCCCAACTCTAGACACTGGCAAATGGTACTGCGTAGAGATGTTTTAGCGGCGCGTGTCGCGTCGATACCCAGCAGACGGATTGTCGCCACTGGGTGGCAGCAAGCAGTCAGCAAACAGGTCCGACAACACACACACACACCCTGGGCACAAGCGGGCAGAGCTGACCAGGCACCAGACCACGGACGCAATCCGCTGTGAGCGTGTGACCAGACAGAAAAAGTGAAACCTTGGATTGCGAGTAACTTGGTCTGCGATTGTTTTGCAAGACGAGCAATTTTTTTAAATAAATACTAATTTGATAAACGAGCGAGGTCTTGCAATACGAGTAGTACGTGTATACGCTTTGTCTGCCAAGCGTCACGCGATCACAACTGATTTTCGAGTGCTTTGGCATACGAGTGCTTTGGATTATAAACACGTTTCCGGAACGAATTATGCTCGCAATCCAAGGTTTTACTGTATTTGTAAACTGTCTATATCTGACTGTGATGTCTGTTGCATCATCGGGAATTACAAGTTCTCTACAGGCACACGAGTTAGAGAAAAAACCAGCAGGATTGTTTGTCAGACAGCTGGGAAGCTTCCTGAAACAAGCCCACCATTGATTTCTCTTCAGCAGCGGAAAGTGCTTCGTATGCATGTGACCTGGTTTCAATTAGGAAGTGTCATCGTATGTTTTTGTACTGGCCTACATGCTTGAACCACCCATGTTTTAATTTGCACAAGCACAGTTTGGCTCAATAAATGTCGTTTTTGTTTGTGAGAAATTCGGATCACAACGCAAAAAGAAAAACTAAAATTGGAATGTTTACTGTAAATTAAAATTACATTTTAAGTAATTACATTCAAACTAAAAGACAAAGGTAGGCGGCCACATTTGTTTGAGTTAAATTTAAGCATTGGACATGGCTGTTAATGTTCATAAATCAGTATTGCCAGTGTGCTACATACAAACAAGCAAGGGTGAGTGACCATATATCCAATTTTCAATGTATTAGATTAGTAAAATGTGTAAACGTTGAGGTAGCAACATTTTAAGGTCCCATTAGTATTAAACAAGAACAGTTTACAGATTATTTTCAAGTAAAGCTTATTACAGCTTTATCATTATCACCAGCAATGCAACCTTCCTCCCATAGTGGTAATGTCAAAGATACACCAGCAAAGACAAAGCAAGTTGTTTTTTTTACTCATCATCACTTATCCTATGATGCATCTTAATCACTGAAGTGCCTGTGAATGTAATCTCATTTACCTGAAAGGTTCTTCCTGTTTTAATACAAATAGGCTGTTCGAAATATAACATCTTCTTTCATTTAAAAATAGCAATTCCCAAATCACCACACACTTGTTTACGTTGTTTTTTCTTGTTGTTGTATTTTTTCCATTTCATCTACATTTCTAGTTCTCCAAGGAACAGCTCCATTCGCATGCCTCAAACCTCCTGTCCCTGGGAGTAGGTCTTCCCCAGCTTCTCGAAGATGGGGATTGGTGGAAAGACGGTATGGTACGCCTGTCGAAAAAGAGAAAATACTTTGGAGTCTGGACAAGCAAGGCAACAGCGTCATCTTTCGTAAATCACTTCAGCTTGCACACCGAGTCGCACAAATACATTATTTACAACCCACAGTGCAAATACTGGAATTGTTGGCAGCTGCTATTCTTTAAACTAGTTCTGGGGTTTCTAATATTATCTTTTTTTCCTGATGCCAAATAAGAACACCTGAGGCCCATCCTTTAAGTTTAACCCTCCCTTTGGCATTCTGACGCCTGCTGCTTGCCTTCTGTGCCTCCTCGCACCCCCCCCCCCCTCTCTCTCATCCCGTCTCTCTTGCATCCCTCCACGAATCTGGGCTCAGCTGCAAGAACCAACCACCATTTAATTCCCTGCGCTATGGGTCTCTGCCTAAAAGCAGCCTGCGAGGCTAGAGGCTTGCAGCATCCACAAACTTCCATCCACCTCCCATTTCCCACACCTCCGATTATCACGGTTGGCTAGGTACGGTGCGACGGAAGTTCAACATATATACATTTCGAAGATAACTTGAATATTTCTGTCTCCCATGGCTATAAATTAAAACAAGAGCATTGTTTTAACAAACATGTAACAACCAAACTTTGCTCACAAACGTACTACAATGAATAACCATTGTATGAAAACACGTAATACACATCTATCTGGTGATGCTATTATCTGCTTAAAATAAATATTTTAGTTGTTTAACAACGCATTTAATTTTTTGTCTATTTTTATTACAGATGTGAATATTTTGCTTAGGCATTCATTTTTATAATATATTGTACTACCGTAATAGTTTATACCATATCGTGATGGAAACAATGTATGTGCTGATTTGTTTTCACATTTACAGCAGTGTTAACAAAGATTGTATTACAAAATTGGTCATATATTGCACCGTATATGTACAACTTCATATGCATATAAGTAAAGTAAACGTGTGTAAACACACACAAGCATCTACTGGACAGTAAATCAACTATTGTAGCATAAGCACTCTCTGCAGGGCTGGCATTTATGTGACCTTTTACATATCCCATGTAAGCACACATATAAAGTACTCAAAGACAAGTCTTTAACAGACTGTTGGGGCAAATGCTATTAGTGAGCAACTATGAAGGCCGGCACGGCACAAGAGGTTGGGGGGGAATACCACACAACCTGCTGTGTGTGTCTCCCCAGTGCTGGTGTTTACACACAGAGCACTCGGTTCTCATTTACGGCTGAGTCGACCTTGGGGAGACCCAGGATTGGTTGAAATATTCGCCACTGCCCAACTGCTGCAAGTTGCCAAGTCAGTGGTGAGGATTTTAACACTGATTCAGTAGTAGCTCAACACAGGTACACATGCATTGCAATGAATGAATTACATTTTCACAACACGTGTTCTTAAAATCAAATAATGTACTGTGTCTATAACATATTCCTTTACTCGTGTTTTAATATTCCAACGATAAAATTAAGCGTCCAAGAACAATCACTTGGTGTTCGAATAGCCATTTTTGGGAAACATAAATGATAGCATAAATGCATTATAAGTATCCAGACATTCAATCACCAAGTTATATATGCTACATATAACAAAGGCCAATTTCACTGAAATTTATTGAATAAAAATTTGTAAAGAGTCTTTAAATTTGAAACTGTTCAAAGTTAATATTTATTTGTAATGTTTTTTCCCCTCCATTTTCGATTATTATGTCAAAGCATTTAAAAACGATATTGTGCACATTCTGCAAAGGGCATCATGTGAAAATGATCGACAACTTCATAGTCTTTCGGAGATTTTATTCCAGAAATTTGCATAAGTTACTTCAAATTATTGCAGCGGTTGATCAAGTAATTGCAACAAAACTACGAATCATTAATTATTCGTTGGAAATAAAATGTTATATCTTCGGCGCGGGCGTACATCTGCGGAGCTGTGCGTTGTGCCGCAGAGGCTGAGTGCGTTGCTGGAGGTGCGCCGTGCTTAGAGGTGTTAATCAGTGGGGCCACACACTGCTGCGGAGGCCACAGCCCGAGCGTTAATGATGGATGCCGCGAGTGAAACAGTGACCGTGAACTCTGTTCTGCTGCCCACAGCACCGGCAGGTAATTTTAGCTCCATAGGCGACCATGGGCCTGGTCTCCACGGCAACCCGGGCCCTCCCGGCCTTCTATCTCTAATAGTTCTGCTTGATTCCTGCCCCAGAGGAAGATTTCCTGGCTAAACAGTATATATCATCAGTGACTGGTAATTATACTCCTAGACACATGCAGATGTTGGGATCAGAGGCTGCGTGAGAATCAGACGGAGCACCAGATTTCGTAATGATGTTATTTGCATGTTCTACAATACTAATTTGTGAACTAATTGGCACTATTTATGGGTTGCTCACAATAAGTTTGTATTCAGTATCCAATAATGGTTTACAAATGAAACACTAGATAATTTGCACACAAGTAAAATCGCAATACAGGAGTATATTAGTCGATGTAAAAGTTAGAATCTCTGCTTGTTTTCTAAACCAATACAATGGTTTTCTGAGCTAAGACGTTTAGCATATATATTTCGTTTTGTTAACAGATACAACTGTGAAACTACTGATGTTGAATAATATGGCTTTGGAACGGATACTTTAATTTAAAAGACTAAATGGTTAAAATAATAGCATCAACCTATCCTCCAATCACTCTGACATTGCCAGTGAGTTATAAGAGAGGTATGAGGGTCTGGCCTACCCACCCAGTAAATGCTGACTGGTAGGCACAAAGCACCCAGGGCACTGTCCTCATTGTAAAACCACTAGAAATTATATGTGCACCCAAGTATTAATTGCAATAATCTTAATCATTATTAAAAGGTAGCTTTTTAATCACTGTCTGGACACTGCTGACAGCGTCCTCAATCACGCTTTGTGGTCCTCAGGAAAGGGCAGATATAGTTACTGAACCTTCCAAACTATGACTTGCTCTTAATTCCTAATTCTTTTGTAACCTACAGATAACCTTCCACATGCAGGATTCTTGTTAAATGGTTTGCTGGTCAGCATTTTATACTGTATGAAAAAACGTGTGATCCATAAGAAAATGTGTTTTAAAATGACATCTGACAACTGCTATAGAAATTGCAATTTTTACATTGACACTTGAAAAGAAAACGATACAAAATGTGATGCGAGTCGGATTGAGGACAGTTGTTTGACCACAAATACAAGCTATGCATATTTAGTGTGTATCAGCACGTGACACAAGGCTTACTTTATTGGAGATGATCTTGTTAGGCTGCTCATCCCGGAAATGCTTGCTACCATAGGGGATGTGGCCGTAGTCCGAGGACGTGTGGAGAAGTGGCTCGTACTTTCTGTTCTTGTGAGCACTGACGGCGGGCAGGAATCTGGGAGAATAATGAAGAATGTTATTACCGGATTCAAAAGTCATGTTATTTTATACAGCACCATTTTATTTTGGAACACAGCTACTGATGGCTTGTTTTGTTGGTGCACGGGCTACCAATTCAGCTGCAGAGCCTGCAAACGTCCTTGCCAATGGAGGTCACGAGTGCTTAGTGGTAACCACTGCCTGAAGCACATCAGATAGCTCGAGAGCTGTGTTTATCGGCCACAGCCATTCACTGGTCATTTCATATTGCTTCAAAATGATTTTCATCATAAAAAAATTTATCGCGGCAGTGCTGTTTTTTTCCACAATAATGACTAAATTTAGTTTTTCAATTTTTTATGACAAAATGTACTCATTTTTGTAAACGGGGTAACAATAACAATAATCAAAATGGCATTATGAACGTTGTTAGTGGAACACTAAAAAACGTGTACAGGATGAAATATACAGCATGCATCATCATCATCCTCGTCATCAACAACACTTGTGAAACCACCCCAGCCTCATGGGGCCACTTGCACGATCCATCATTTGTGTGGGAATCACTGCCTCCCTGCTGTCTGTTGTCACTGCGTTCAGAATGTGTGCACGCGTGGGATGTTGGGACTAGGAGCCTGTAAGTTCATTCTGCGTGGCTGGGAAGGCCTTTAATACAGTCGAAACCAACTAGAGAACAATGTAGCTTGGATACAGCAAAGTGAAGTCAAGCGTGCTAGGGAGCAGAGAGGAAGTGTGAGGGTTGAGCATACTGGGTGTCGGTGGCATGCTTCTTCCACTCTTCCCTGCGGAGGACTTTGGGGGCCTCTTCCAGGCACACAAAGGGTGTCGCCACACGCACCGATGGCTCTAGCGGCTTTTGCCGCTGCCTCCAAACCTCCGCAGGATCTTTAAACGGGCCCTGTACACAAGTGTTTTACACCACACTTAAAATACTGAGCAGTTTGGTCACACTTATGTTTAAAAAGCACGTTTGTACTCAATAAAAAAACGTTATATTACCCATTATACAGCTTTTATTTTTAAAGGCATATTTCAATTAATTTGACTCTTTGCATCAGGAGCTGAAAAAGTCTGGAACAGGAAAAGCAACACAATTGTGGCACATAACTGAGGGTATATTCTGCATGACAAATGAAAACATCTGGAATGGTAGCTGGCATGGCGTAACGGCGATCGAAAATTCTTGCTGGCAGGGATTTCAGGCCACACCTGTGGTTTTGGAGCACAGATGGGCGGCAGCGTCCGTGGCGGATGCGGGGTTAGTGTCGATTTTTCCATCCCAGCGCTCTCTTCCATCATAGCCAAGGGCTTCCTGTGGCTCAGTGGCCTCGCCTGCAACAGCCGGTACTCCATCTCCATGGGGCACGGTAGGAACGGCGAGTTATAGATCCCAGCAATCTGTAGGGAAACGTGTTTTCCCAATAATTCATAATCCACGTACAATGGCAAAGGTTGAAAATCAGATGTAAATGCTGTTGGGCTGCAATGTGTTAACAATAACACACAAGCAACAATGGCCAGGACACATTCAATTTATTATTAAATAATAGTTTTGAGTTCCATATGCATTGTCAGCTATTTAACTAAACCGTGTTTCATATTTACTTTATTATGGGTGGCTTGAAATTAATTTGTACAATGAAATTACGAACAACCCTTTCCTTCACTTTATAATATTCAGAGACCATTTAATTTCTAACATATGTGTGAAAAACCATAAAAACTGATCCAACACATTATTATCATTTTCTCCAATTACAGCCAACGAATACAAAAAGAGCACAAGTAGCATGACAGCAGTAAGAGGTCAGCAAATCCAAAATGAAAACAGACAAATAGAGCACCGTGGGACATATTTTATGCAAAATTAATAGACGTGGAAAAAGACAAGAGGCATTTTAGTTGTGGGAATGCTGCACCACAGTGTGACAGCTTTTAGCTATCTGCCTGTCAGCCTCCTTTTATTTTTCTCGCAACTGTCATGTACAGGAAGTTCAAGCAAAGCGGCCCACTCAGGATGCCGCTGCTCCCAGTGATTTGTAAAAGCGAGTGGCGACCCCGAAATATTGAGATGTAATCTCCAGAGGGCCTCGGCCACTAATGGCTTCCGGTATGCTCCTCCGACTCCACCTCTGCAGCGGTGGCAGCAGCAGGCGACACGCTCCTGGATAAAGGTAAATGAGCTGTAAAAATTTTGATCGAAGCAGCGGAAATGAGTGATGCTTGGGGAGCACATGTGTGTGGAGTGGAGCAGAGCGGAGGCCGGGCCACCACGCGCGCTGGGCCTGCCCCCCAGCAAACAGCTGTGCTCCAGTTGTTTCTTCTGATATGCGGGTACAGGCCAGCCAGCCCATCTGCCAGCGGTCAGTCGCTAACCCCAGGCTCTCCACAATGCCACTGCGCCTTCTTCAAGTTCCTATGACGAACTCGCTTGAGCTGGGCTGTCCCAAGCCATCTAGCTCCACTCAATGTTCATCCCCTTTAGCAATATTTTGCTTCTGCAAACATTACAGACACTATTCCATGTCGTTTTAACTTTAAAACACATTATTATCATTATTAATAGTTGTTATCCGCTGGATTATTTTAAAAATGGCAAGTGTACATTAGGCATATGTTTGCATAGTAAAAGAAAAACATGCAATAATCAAAAGTTATATGAGTATGGGAAATATCTACTCAAAAAGGTAATCTAATATAATTTCCCACAATAAAAATCAGTCAAAATTTAATACAAAACAACAAATTCTGAATGAGTAAAAGGCACTCACTTTTGCAACTTTAATTATGAAAGTGATTTATGTGCAATAACACTGGGAAGAACTTATTTGTCATAAAATACCGTAATTATGTTTTTATCTGATACAGCAGGCTAATTGAAAGTAAGGTGTGATGGTAGATACTGCGGGCTCATTACAGCCGGAAGAAACACAATCTAATAAAAATTGAATTTATCAATAATAATGTAAATGTACTCTGAACTAGAGAGATATGCCAGTTAATTAAATGCGCTGGCTGTTCATTTTGTGAAGAGTTGCTGCATTACTGTAATACACACGAGATATTTTGGCAGGCTTCCACTTCATAAAGCAAACTAAACCCAGCAACAATGTAATTACCATCTTGGATGTCCACATGAAATAACACATAGAACAATATTTTATTTTACAAATTACTGAAGACATTTAACCCTTCAGAGCTTAGCTTCACGAAGGCTATGAGCCTTTGACCTAAAATGTGTCTATTAGTGTTTTGCAGAATGGTATGCGGCACATATTTTTTTTAACGAAAAACTGGATCTCTAATTGTCAATATCTTAATGATCCTTGAGAACATTTTAAAGCATATAATGATTAACTTCCCCAGCTATTTGATAATGTGTCACTATTCTAGGTAATGGTTTGATTCATCATCATCATCATCACGATCCATGAGCAGATAGCCTATAGGTGTCCACTTCACATTTCGTCATTTGTTTCCACTTTCCTCTGTCTTGTGCCAATATGCTCAAGTAGTGCAAATCTTTCTGGCACCAATCTTTGATTCAACATTGTAATATTCTATTGTCTCATTTGTCCTGTGTCACATGTCATTTTTGTATAATTTGTTGCATTAGACTAAAGGCATATTAGCACATAGTTTGCAAAGTGTGTGTGTATACAGTAAATTCTATATTTTTACATGCACAATTTGATGCACATATCTTAAGCATAATAATCAATTTCATTTGATTAATCATCAAATGCCAAGAAATTATGCAATCTACAGCAGTTGATTGGCAATATAGCTGTACGTCACGTCAGTTCTACCATTTAAATATGTACTGTACTCAAACTGTATATATGAAGAATTGTTACTATTCATGTTTTCAACGTGTACGTTTTAATATGCTCAGGCTATAAATAACGAAAAAAAGGTTAATTCCTTAGGTTTTCCAAGATGGGAGTAAAATGGTGCCAATCACATGGAATTTGCTTATTTGAAGGGTACGTGGAAGGAGGTGTCTGATGTCACCTGATGGATGTCAAGCATTGTGATTTTACTTACCTGATGAAAGGTAGGCTGGAAATAGGTGGGGGGTTTTTTCATTACTTTATGGGTTTCATTTATGTATTGCATTGACTCCCCCTCCACGAGTGCTAAGCAGGTGATCTGCTTGCCTTGCATGATAGATGCTAAGCAGATGGTTTTTCTTCCTTACTCAAGTGCTAAGCAGGTACTGGAGTGTATTTTCATTAAGTAAGTGCTAACCAGCTGAAGTGCTTTCTCTGCTTGAGTGATGAGCAGGTGGTGTGTGTTCTGTACCTGGTGGGGCTGAGCAGGTGGCGTGTGTTCTATACCTGGTGGGTGCTGAGCAAGTAGTGTGTCTTCCGTGCTTGGTAGTCGCTCTGCTGCTCAGCCGTTTGCAGGGCAAGGAATTGCCGATCCTGTGACTGGACGGCTGCATATTCATCCAGCTCATTCCTGCATTAAACATTTTGGACGCATTCTTTTGAGGTAAAAACTCTGTTGCTTCGACATTGGTGTGTGTCACCATCACACATTACATTGCTGCTTTACAAGCATAACGTCATGCATAGTTGGTCTAAATGAAAATTTTATGATGTTTATCTAGGGTACTACTTTCCAGATATTTTTCATTCAGCTGTTTATTCATTGCTATTTCTGACACGATGACAAGTTTCAGAAGTATAGCTGATGGCATTGTTGTTGTTGTCTCATAAACGAAGCTATTGCAGATGAGCCACTCGTCAATGTTTTCGATAATTTGGTTGTATGAATATGACCAATTGAAAATTATTCCCATTTATCAGCGTGGCACTGTTTAGCTTTGAAAAAAGAATCCACTACATTTCATTAATCTATATTCGTGGGTCTTTCAGTAAAGTCACGTAGATAGGTTCAAAGTAAATAACAAAAGAATAACAAAAAACTACGACGTTTCGTTCGCAATACAAGCGGTCGTCTTCAGAAAGTCTTCAGAAAGACGACCGCTTGTGGAAGATGACCGCTTGCGTTTTTTGTTATTTTCTTTGTTATTTTTTTGTTATTTTTTGTTATTTTCTTTGTTATTTTTTTGTTATTTTTTGTTATTTTTTTGTTATTTTCTTTGTTATTTTCTTTGTTATTTTTTTGTTATTTTTTGTTATTTTCTTTGTTATTTTTTGTTATTTTTTTGTTATTTTTTTGTTATTTTTTGTTATTTTTGTTATTTTTTTGTTATTTTTTGTTATTTTCTTTGTTATTTTTTGTTATTTTTTTGTTATTTTTTGTTATTTTTTTGTTATTTTTTGTTATTTTTTGTTATTTTTTGTTATTTTTTGTTATTTTTTTGTTATTTGTTTGTTATTTTTTTGTTATTTTTTGTTATTTTTTGTTATTTTTTTGTTATTTTTTGTTATTTTTTGTTATTTTTTTGTTATTTTTTTGTTATTTTTTGTTATTTTTTTGTTATTTTTTGGTTATTTTTTGTTATTTTTTTGTTATTTTTTGTTATTTTTTGTTATTTTTTTGTTATTTTTTGTTATTTTTTTGTTATTTTTTGTTATTTTTTTGTTATTTTTTGTTATTTTCTTTGAACCTATCTACGTGACTGTACCAAAAGACCCAAGAATATGAATTCCTGCAGTCACAAAAGCTTTAAGACAAGATTTATATAATCTATGTTATGTTCACCTTTATTCATGTAGAAATTGATAAAGGTGTTATTTATTCACTCATTAACATGTAAAGGTGTTGCAGTGGTTAGTACACGGCACTGTGAACTTGGCGACCTGAGTTTGTTTCCAGCTATGGCTACTATCAGTGGTATGGATATCTTAGCTGGTCCAGGCCCCCACCTCACCAATCCACACTGATCAGTATGTCTAAGTACACTGTCAAACAATCCCCACGACCAATATGGTGCGCGCTGTTTAGACATAACTATTCTTTTTTTTTGTACTGTGGGACACATACACAAATAGCTACTTAAATGGATTGAAACAACCATATAGGGTATTTTGTTGTAAGTGAGACACCATAAACAGTTCGATTGGGCAATACAGTCGCCATAGGCAATTTAAATGCATCACTGTCACCTAATACACCGTTGTGCAATTAAAAAACATCAATTGTAGTTTGTAACTATTTTCACTTAATGTTGATAAATACTCTATGAACATTAAAAAAAAAATTCCCATGATTTATAGAAAACAAAAACCGTCACAATAACATGTTACAGTGCAGTATTATCCGTTGTCATTGTTTTTAAAAAGGATATTTTTTCCCAAGATTAATTTCCATTTGAAATTTCTCAAAAATAGTCTGACGGTTTTATGAACATTATTCCTACAAATGACTTTAACTGTGAGGGCTTTCATAAATATTTTGATAAAACAACACATATATATTTCCCCACCACTGGGAGCTCCTTTGCCACAGAAGTCATTTAATAAAAAGTGTGAATGGAGTTAAAGCACTACACAATGTCAGTGGTTTGACAACCCAGCTAAATCAAAGCAGTAACTTATTTGTCCCCATCAATCACCTGCCACGAGATACAGAACATCCAATAAATTGCCATGGCCCTTGGGTGCAATCCCCAGGGATTGCACGAGAAGTGGTGACTTGCCCTCCCTTGCTTAAAACCACCGATACTTTCTTAAACTATCCTCATTTTATAATGAATACAAAATAGATGTAGCACCCGTGCCCTTTATTTACATGTCAAGGCCTCTGAATGGGTTGCATATTTAAGTCCTTGTCTGAACACAGACCCCCATTATAGCGTGGTCACTCGAATATTCCCTTGGTATCTTGCCCAAGACTCCTTACCACTCTTGGTATATTCACCAACTGGTATACATAGAATTTCAGATAACAAAACGCCCTCGACAGAAATTGGAATGGGCAGAGAAACTGAAGGATAATTTGTCACGTATTCCCGCATGATTTCCCCACGGCAGAGCTTATTATCAAGTTTTTAATGTCCAGTAGGTGTACGATCTACAAGCCTTTTTAGTTCCACAGTGATGTCTGAATGTTTCCAAAGAGAACACATCTCTACTGTTGAAACTCAAATACCTGTGCATATATAATATTGTAAATGATAATTCCCTGTATATAATATGTGCTATCACATTTACAGATATATTTCCGGATTACATTTAATCTTTCAAATGTAAACAGTAAAATCCCTATTTCCAATTGGTTGATATTTAAGTTAAGTATCATGAATTTAAAACGGAGTATATTTAAAGCAAATTATAATGCAAGTCCATGTATATGTAAATTCTGACAAAGTATGAGGGGTTGTATGATGATAAAAAAAGCATCCCATTGAGCAAGCTCTATTTGGGAGAATGTGGAACTGATGAATGATGTTCTGCCACTCGGTCCAGGGAAATGTGTTCCACAATCGCAGGCCAGAGTGGTAACACGAATCCACCCAGATAGCCATCAGAGAAGGTAGGTGAAAAATGATTGGCTCCAACCGCTGCAAAATGGGCAATTACTGCGGTGGGCACAATAAAACACAGGCAGACACAATAAATTGCGTCAGAGCTGTTTAGCAATCAGGCCAGCACATTTCGCTTATCTGCAAATCGATCGGTGAAGAGAATAGTCGCGGTATTTTCAATTTGCCATGTTGTTGGGACAAAGATAACAAATGGGAGGTTTCAGAATCTCAGAATAAATGAGCTTTTTATTAATATCATGACTCAGCCCAAAGAAAATTGAGTTTCTAATCACACACTGCATAGTTGAGATAGCAAAATATATCTGCCGCTTTTACAGCAGGACTAAAAATTGTGGCAGTTTTGGCCCGGTGCTTCATCCAAAGGGGGAATCCATTTAGTGTGGTTACAGTCACCTGGGCATCCTACACTTTTGAAAACCAGCCCCCTCAAAACCCTGCCCTGCAGCAGGCCACTTTATAATCTGATACTATGTTATTACATGACAATGCAGGTGTGTTCTACAACAGATAAATAAGTGATTCACCCACCTGATGATCTCATGCTTTATAGCAAGCCCATCAAGATAGTTCCTCAGAGCATAGTAATTGTGCACATATTTCCGAACGTAGTAGCCACGCCATATTTTCTGGATCTGTCAAAATAAGTATAGCATTTAGTTATTTTAGCATATATATAACAATTTCAAGTGGTGCATGGAAGTACAAAATACGTAAAAGTCAATTGGATACAATTGTTACTGCAGCCTTACCTTTACAGCCATCGCATTAAAAAAAGCCAACTTCATCTTGAGAACAGCTTCCTGCAAGAATAATTCCAGTAAAAGTAGTTCTCAAAAACTCTCATTGACCGTGATTACTCATGAAATTATTTTACAAAAAGACTGAGGTGACCACTCTTCTTTTAAATGTATCAAATAATGAGGTGATACTACACTGCCCAAAATGAACAAGTGCCAATGACAAAAAATGTAAACACATTTGTCAATATTGAGATAAAAGGAGAAAAAATATGAATACGTGACATTTTAGGGAATGGCCGTACATCATAGCTCAACCTTTAAATTGTATATTACTAACTGACATGCTACACTTATTTCTGCTAGTCATATTGATGACGCATACATTTATAATATTCATATATACTGTAAAGACTAAACCCAGCAGGAAGTCGTACATTTTCACTACTAAATAAATGTAACCAGTATGTTTGTGTTTCTAGTAAATGGTGCCTATATTCGCACTACAATATAATTAGTCGTTGTTAAACTTTGAGGATGTTGATGGGTCATGGTTGTCTTAGGTTGAATGGGTGGTAGGTTAGGCCACGGCCTTCATCACCCTCTCAGAAGTCAGGCACGTGACCACTGGACGAGGTATGAGATGTATTCCCGAAGAATTTTGAAGAGAGAGAGATCTGTATCGAGGGGCCAATTGTGACGCCAGCGCGTTGATATTACAGGTCCGTTGGCGTGCCTGTGTACGGTGCGCCGGACAAATAGATGCCATTTTGGACCCTCATAAACCTCTCAGAAAGTCCTTGGGTGCACGTGGACGGTGTTGGGAGTGAGAGCGAGTCGTGTCACAGTTGACGGGGAATTAGGGAAAGCAACGTAGAGCGCTACCAAAACTTTTATTTCATCATTTATTGATGACCGCCCTATGTTCTCGATAACGATCGCAGCCAGGATAGATCGAGGCACAGTGGGCAGGGGTCACATAAAGCATACAAAAATATTTTACTTTAATAATTACGTATGCCTGTATGTATTGTACTTGCTATTATGGGTGACATCCAAGGGAGGCTTCTGTTTTAAGAACGTTTATCTGCATCCACACTTGTTCAGAAAAAGGATTACAAACATATTGGCAACGAAATTGGACCCTTTTTCCAGTATCAAAGTATGAAAAAATAAGAATAGAATTACCCTTTATGGCAATAAGACAGGTATTAAGATGTTCAAACGCCAAATAGAATCCTAGATGGTTTTTTCAGTGAAGCCACATAGATAGAAAAAATAATAAGAATAAAACAATAAATATGAAAATAAAGAGGATTAAAAAAATATCACGTTTCGATCGCAACACAAGCGGTCGTCATCAGGAACAGGGAGGTTAGCCTCTGAGGACAAGCTGTTTATAAAGGTTTAGAGATGGGCGGGGCAGCTAATGTTAATGTAGGAGAGGTCTCCGACACCGGCAGTAGGTCTACACCAATCAAAGCATTGCACCTCGCTCCACACACTCACACTGCTGACGGTGGAGGTGGACAAGAAAACAAAAATCAAGTCATGACCCAAAGTGGTTGATGACTGCTGAGTTTAAAACTGTCGTCTCGGTTGAAATTGTGTCTGTGTCTGTAAAAATGGATGGCTTCGTGAACGAATCTTTGTTGATAGCCAGTCGGCTTGCAAAGTACCATCGTCTTAGAGAAATTAATTTCACGTGAGCCAGCTGCATTAAAGTAATGATCAGCCATGGCAGAAGTATTGGTCCTGCCGTGTTTCAGATCTGCCTTATATTCACGAACACGGTCCGAGACATGTCGTTTGGTTACTCCAATGTAACTGCTGCCGCAGATACAGCTTAGTTTGTAGAATGTCAGGAATCTTGGCCTTCACAGATGGGATCAGGTCACGAATTGTATGCACTGTGTTAAATCGGACCTGGATCTTGTTGGACCAAATATTCAATTATTGCAATGGTATCAGGCACAGTAACTTTGTTGAACAGAGAAAATCGCTCTTTCCACAACTTCATAAAGATTTCGATGACTTCATTTTTCAGCAAGAGAGAATTAGACTGATCCGTACTGAACTAGATCATATAGACAAGACACTTTTGAAATCACACTTAACATTGACGGGAAAAATGTCTATATCTGATTGGGAACATGTAGATAACATGACTGCTTCATCAGCCGCTACAATGTCAGATAAATGTAAAGATAACCTGATTTCCAAGTTCAACCTCCTTTCCAAGAAGAAACCAGATCCACACATTAAAAAGTTAGACGTTGACAAGGTTGTTATTAATCTGAGTAATAGCCCTATTTCCGATGGTCTAAAGTCGGGTTTAGCTAAAGAGTTAAACTTTGCAGTCACCCCCAAACATACCAGTGGATGACATCATTGCCCAGGTCGATGTACCTCTTAAGGATTTGGGACACATCGCTGCAGACATGACAAGATTTGAAATCGCTGCAACCCTCAAAAGCACTTAGATACCAGTCAGCAACATCAGTAAGGAGGAGCGCTTTGAGTTATTTCAATTATTAAAAGAGGGAAGATATTGTCATCCTCTCAGCCGACAAGGGCAATGCCGCGGTCATCATGGACAATAACGTGTACAATAACAAAATTCAGGACCTACTAAACGAACAGTACCATCACTTATTCAGCTTCATTAATTGAACAGACCAAACTGTTTTCCTTAAAACCTTCTGCAGCTAGACCACCCAGACTATATGGCGTACCAAAAATCCATAAAGAAGATATACCCCTTCGTCCCATCGTCTCCACCATTGGCTCAACCACCTACAAACTGGCCTGATTTCTGTCTGAGACGTTGCAGCCATTCACTGGTAAGACCACCTCTTCTGTTCTTAACTCAGCTCACCTGGTATCGTCAATTAAAGACATCTGACTGTCTACATTAACATTAGCTGCCCCGTCCATCTCTAAACCTTTATAAACAGCTCTTTGATTGGTGTAGAACTATTGCCGGTGTCGGAGACCTCTCCTAGATTAACATTAGCTGCCCCACCCATCTCTAAACCTTTATAAACAGCTTGCCCTCAGAGACTAACCTCCCTGTTCCTAATGACCGCTTGTTTTGCATTTGAAACGTCGTGATATTTTTATTATTTTTTATTCACATTTTTATATTTTTATTTTTTATTTTTTCTATCTACGTGATTTTACCAAAAGAACCATAAAATATGAATTCCTGCAGTCACGAAAGTTTTAAGTCAAAATAGAAACCTTTTTCAAGGAATGATGTCTGCATTAACCACACAAACTTGTAGTGAACATGCAAACAAACATGCTCTGTATTCTTTAGGTCGGAGACATCTTGACAATATAAGCTGTGGGGGTGGCCATTGTATTGTGAGAGATTAGCATGTCAATGTAAGGACGTAGGGTGGATGCCTGGATGGCATCTGTCTCAAATTTCTTGCCAATGTTTTCATGGAGAAATTTGAGACAGATGCCATCCAGGCATCCACCCGACGTCCTTCCTTGTGGAAGAGATACGTAGATGATACTTTCGTCATCTGGCCACATGGCCTACCAGCTCTGGACCAATTCTTCAACCACATCAATTCCATACACCCAGCCATCAAATTCACCATGGAGGTGGGAAAGGATGGCAAATTACCATTCTTGGATGTTTTAATCGAAAATAGACCTGATGGCTCAATGGGACACTGTCTACAGGAAAGCCAACCATACGGATGCCTACCTAAAACCTGACTCCAACCACCATCCATCCCAGAAGAATTCCTTCATCAAAAATCTTTACCATAGAGCTCGTTTTATTTCCAACCATCACGACCTAGCCAGTGAACTGGAACACGTACACCAAGCCCTCAAGAAGAATGGATATTCATACTACATAATCCGTAAAGCTATCGCCCCAACCGTTGGGAAAGAACCATCTGAGGACCCAATCAAACCCATCACCTTGCTATACATAGCAGGGGTCACCAAAAAGATTTCCAAATTCATGAGCAAACACAAGATCCAGGTACGATTCAACACAGTACATAAAATTCGTGATTTGATCCCATCTGTGAAGGATGTGATCCCTGACATGCAACACCCTGGTGTCTACAAACTAAGCTGTGTCTGCGGCAACAGTTTAATTGGGGAAACTAAGCGACATGTCTCGGACCGGGTTCGTGAACATAAGGCAGATCTGAAACACGGTCGGACCAATACATCAGCCGTGGCTGATCATTATTTTAATGCTGTGGGCACACACGAAATAGATTTTTCCAAGATAAAGGTACTCTGCAAACCCACTGGCTTTCAGCAAAGATTCGTTCATGAAGCCATCCAGATATATAAACACAGACCTATGTTAGCAGTTATTTTCGACTCTGAGTTACATTCACGAACACAACCACCGTTAGCTGTTAGTAATCTTTGTCATCTTTTTCCACCTCCATGTGGCGATGACTCTTTCTGAGCTCTCTCCGAGCTTATATTTACAAGCAAATTTCTTACATTACAATGGCCACCTCCACAGCTTCGTCTGTCAAGATTTCTCCGATCTTACATTTACATGCAAATTTCATCTCTAGCCCCGCCCACTGACCGTTGGGCTACATCCATCTCAAACCTTTATCACTCCCTGCATTAGCAGCGCTCCCACCATATATTTTTCCTGCCTCAGAAGCTCTCCCGCTATATTTTTCACCTGCTGATGATTGCTTGTGTTGCGATCGAAACGTCGTGATATTGTTATTATTTTCATTATTTTTTATTATTTTTCTATCCACGTGGCTTTACCGAAAGACCCAAAGAATAGGAATTCCTGCAGTCACGAAAGCTTTAAGTCAAAACATGCTCTGATAATATATGCATTGTCTTTTAACCTGATTGACCTACACCTTATTTAGGGCCTAATCTCACCAGTGTCAGACCAGTGAACGCCAAAAGGCGAGCTGCAAAAGGTTTCTATTTAGTGTTAGAACATCTTAACATCTGTTTTATTGCCAGAAAAGATCTGTCCAAAGACAGCTGGACAGCATTTTTCTTTGTCTGCTGTTAAAGCTCCTTGTAGCAGTGAATGCCAATGAACACCAGTTAATATTCGTAGTAGTGGTTATCGTTTCACCGGCTTCTTCCTGAGCATGTTTTGTTTCAAATGCATAAGATCCTCATTAAACGGGTCCTCACCATGGGACTCAAAGAACTCCACCACCTCAGACTCATGATGGGGATTGCCCACCACAGTGGTACGCGCTACGAAGCGCGCACAGTATGATGTTACATCGCTAAATAGTCCGTTTTCACCGCGTGCATTTCTAGTAAAAAAATTGTGCGAAACATGTTTGTGCAATTTTTTTAATTGAACGCATATGCGAAACGTTATACTTGTAAAGACATTTTGTGCGGAATTAATCAGCAACATATATGCGAAACAACGCATAATGCAAAAACTTATAGCGGGGGATTGCTGTTGACTGTACACTCTACCTCAAAGTACATCATATGACTGTTCTCAGACTTACATGAAAGCAGCTGGATAGTTCTACAGTACTAAAATGTGTTTGTTATACATTACACAGACATGACTTTGCTTGATATTTGTAAGTGGAAATGATGCCACATGATCATGGCTTTTGCCACTGAATACCTGAAACCTCTTACAGGGTTAATGAAGGCCTTGTGCTCTGGGTGAACGTGTACCTTAACGATGGCTCGAAACACCTTCCGGTCCGCGTACCCTCTCCAATGCCTCTGGATAACTGTTGCATTTTCACGTAAGTAGCTGCACAACTCAAAGCAAATTATAAGCAAAACAACGTTGGGTTACAACACATTGTCTTCATTATGGATATTACACTGACCAAAGAGTGAAAACAATGCAATTCCAAATACAGTATGGGTTCACCTATACTGAGAAAATAATAAATGACTGCAGATGGTGGTATGAGGCTGTGTGAGAGTACAGAAAAGGAGACATGGTGGTGCCATGGCGCTGTGTCAAGTTGGGAGTGGTAGTGACATGGAGATAGCTGTATGAGGTGATATGAAGTTGAATGAAGGTAGGCAGTTGATGATGGCATGACGATGGCCCAAGTAAAGAGCTAGCGCCAGACGATCATCTGGAGTTGTTAAGATGTGATGGCCTGGAGCCCTGTTGAGTTATGGAACTCACTGGAAGTACGAGTTAATGGCATGGAGCTAATTGTAGATGATAGCACAACGCCGGTGGTGGTTGGTATGTGTGTGACGGGGCGAGGGGCATGTGTGTGTCACGCTGGTGGTGGCTGTATTTGTCTTTAAGGCGGATGTGGTGGTGGCCATCCACCCTCTCGTGTGTCGTGCTGGCCTTCATAGGTGACCTCTAACGACAGACTATATGTGCGTCACGATGTTTATTGTTATGTGTGTGTGTCACAGCGCTGACTGTAACTGGCGGTATTCATGTTTGTCATGACGGTGGTAGTGTCAGTCAACCCGTGGCACCTGGGTCTGTCCCGTGACCCTCCTGCCAGCGGGCGATCGACACTTCACGTGGCCTTAAAGTGCACCTAGCCTGGCACAAGCGCTGTGAGGAACGGCGGTTGTTGTTGTTGTTGTATGTCACGGCTCACCGCAGGTAGGCCCGCACCCTGCACCCTCGGAGATGGGCTTGGAGCCTCACGGCCGCCCTGTGCTCCAGGTCGCGCTGCTCCTCTGCCACCCTGCAGAGATAGTTTCAGTTTTCAGTTTCATTTATTTGGTATAGCCCTGTGAGCCATTCGGCTCTTGAATCAAGAAAACATCTTAAAGTGACTATGTGACTAAGTGCAAACAGAAAATCCAAGAAAAGACAGCAAAATATTGCAGAAAAAGCACCGTACACCAACGCTGTGTGCAAAAATCCCAGTGGGATGCAAGTCAAACAACAACCACAACCACAAGACAACTTAGATTAAGGCCATCAGTCTAACTCCCTACTACAACAAACAAACATGGCCAAACCAAAAAACTTTTCGAAATCACCAAAATAAAGTCATAAAAGCAATGAAAGAGCGATCATAGAAACTGTGACCGAGTTTTCACAATAAACGACAGAAACAGCCCCGCACATCGGCACGGCCCCCCACCCCCCCCCCCCCCCACAGTCCCGACAGGGTCAAGTGGTGGTGGTGGTACTACTACCGGCAGGGTCAAATGGAGGTGGTGGTGGTACTACTACCGGCAGGGTCAAGTGGTGGTGGTGGTACTACTACCGGCAGGGTCAAGTGGTGGTGGTGGTACTACTACCGGCAGGGTCAAGTGGAGGTGGTGGTGGTACTTCTACCGGCAGGGTCAAGTGGAGGTGGTGGTACTACCGGCAGGGTCAAGTGGTGGTGGTGGTACTACTACCGGCAGGGTCAAGTGGTGGTGGTGGTACTACTACCGGCAGGGTCAAGTGGTGGTGGTGGTACTACTACCGGCAGGGTCAAGTGGTGGTGGTGGTACTACTACCGGCAGGGTCAAGTGGTGGTGGTGGTACTACTACCGGCAGGGTCAAGTGGTGGTGGTGGTACTACTACCGGCAGGGTCAAGTGGTGGTGGTGGTACTACTACCGGCAGGGTCAATTGGTGGTGGTGGTACTACTACCGGCAGGGTCAAGTGGTGGTGGAGGTGGTACTACTACCGGCAGGGTCAAGTGGAGGTGGTGGTACTACTACCGGCAGGGTCAAGTGGTGAAGGAGGTGGTACTACCGGCAGGGTCAAGTGGAGGTGGTACTACTACCGCAAGCCAGGTGACGGCGAGCCGTGCGGCCGCGAACCCGTCCACCCGCATCGTGACTCCTCACAACGGCGAGGGAATGTTGACAGCGGGAGGCCACGAACCGGCGCGCACGCGTGTGGTGAGGGAGCGGCAGGCCACGAACCGGCGCGCACGCGTGTGGTGCGGGAGTGGGAGGCCACGAACCGGCGGGCACGCGTGTGGTGCGGGAGCGGCAGGCCACGTACCGGCGGGCACGCGTGTGGTGAGGGAGCGGCAGGCCACGTACCGGCGGGCACGCGTGTGGTGAGGGAGCGGGAGGCCACGAACCGGCGGGCACGCGTGTGGTGAGGGAGCGGGAGGCCACGTACCGGTGCCGGCTGTGGAGGGCCACCAGGGTCGCGTCCATCGCGCCCGGCGCCGCCATGGCCGCGTCGTTGTGTGTGGACGCGCGCGCGGGGTCTCCATGGCGACCGCGGGCGGTGACGTCATCGTCGTCGCGCGGCGGCGGCGTCGCCCGCACGTGCGGTTCGTTGCCGTGGCGACGGAGGGGGGGGCACAACACCGGGGGTGGGGGGGAGGGGGGTCAGGGAGGGGTGGGGGGGTCAGGGAGGGGTGGGGGGGAGGGGGTCAGGGAGGGGTGGGGGGGTCAGGGAGGGGTGGGGGGGAGGGGGTCAGGGAGGGGTGGGGGGGTCAGGGAGGGGTGGGGGGGAGGGGGTCAGGGAGGAGTGGGGGGGTCAGGGAGGGGTGGGGGGTCGGGGGGGTCAGGGAGGGCTACCGGCGGTGTCATCAAGAACGGCCTCTGTGGAGGAGGGTCGTGAAGGACGCTGCTGCTGCTGCTGCTACTGGGCAGTGCCAGGCTAGGTGCACCCTGATGCTACTGGGCAGTTGGAGGCAGTCGCCCTCCAGCAACAACGGAGGGCAGAGGAGCGACGCTCACAACAACGAGTGGAGCGCCGGGTAGTTAAAATAGAGCGAGTTGGCACAGCAGGGGGCACAGGTGGTGCATCAGCCAGCAGTCGTCTCAGTCAGTCGACCCGTGGCACCTGCTGGGTCTGTCCTGTGACCTCCTGCCAGCGGGCGTTCGACACTTGACGTGGCATTAACGTGCACCTAGCCTGGCACAAGCGCCGTGGGGACGTCACCGCCACTTAGTGGCGAGTAGCATAATGTCTCTCCCACTTCAGCAAAAAAAATTATTATTGCTGTGGTTTTCCCACCTGATGATGATTGCTTGTGTTGCAATCGAAACGTCGTGATTTGTTTGTACTTTTATTCTATTTTATTTCTAACTACGTGACTTTACCGAAAGAACCAAAGAGCATAATGTTGATCAGATTTTGTATTTAGACTGAAAGAATCCAATTAGCCGTGAATCGCTTTTACAGATGTCCAGTTCTGCGTGGCGGGTCAGAATGTTACAACAACAGACTTAAACAAAGACCAGTAGGAGTGCAAAATATAGGGAAGCTAAGCAAGGCACTAAAATAGATAAATAACTAAATAATATTGATTTGGTTGTCCCACCTGATGACGATTGCTTGTGTTGCGATCGAAACGTCGTGATCTATTATTTTTCTACCTACGTGACTTTACTGAAAGAACCAAAGAGTATGGATTCCTGCAGTCACGAAAGCTTCAAATCAAGATGGATAAATACATTTAATAAAATATCTCAGTAAGTACAATTCCTGCCAAGTTTTGAACAGCAAACGCAAGCTTGGGCAAGGCAACGAAACACCAACAGAGTCCCAGATCGCACCAAGACAACACACACAGTCCCTCAATAAAATTGGACATTAAAATGTAACTATCGATACAGGATCAAAGTTACAAATTACATTGGCAAATGTGGTTGTATCCAGCACTAATCTTTATCAACAGGAGCGCAGTGGGGTGGAGGAGCCGCGTGAAGAAGATGGCAATGATGCTGTTATGATAATAATAATCAGGATGATGACGATAATGAGTTACGCTGATGATTACTGACAATGACTGGAAAATTAAGATGATGATGATAAATGAAGGTGACGAATGCTGATGACCAATAATTTGACAGTGATGATGCTGCTGGTGCAACTCCTCAATACGATCTTCAAGAACACTGGCCTAAACATGAAAAACAATAGGTGACGTTTCAGGTAATGGCCCTTCATAGCGCGTCATGTGCTCGCACAATAAGCAGTGTTATTGACGAATGTTTTGAGGTAATTTTTTATCTTGTTCGTTGTGCATAGGGATCAACAACCCAGCTAATGGGAATGCACTACTTCACAAGGAATTGCTACATAAAGAAGGATGCATAGTGAGGGATCAAGATAAGCATGAGCTAAACAAAAGTGACGTTCTCAAAGTTAGCTGAACAATTGAAGGTATCTTTAGCTAAACAAATTCGTTTTTTTTAGCTGAACTGTTGGGGAACAATTGAAGAAAGATAACTTGAAAAAACTACAGCATGCGTATACTTCAATATAAAATCAAGAGATTAGGATGTGGCGTTGTTTTTAAAACTGACCTTGAGAATGAAGAATATCCTACCCATGTGTCAAAAGAAGAACGTGCTGAATAAGTGCACACTACCTGGTTATGGAGCGACGCTTGCTTTGAATTGCATTGAGGGACAGAGAGAGGAGCACGTGGATCAGAGAACGCAAGTTCGGATCGTCATTTTGACAACAAGTAGACTTGAGCAGGTCACATTTCTAGAATGGATGGCAAATGGTGGAGACGAACAACAGAGTTGTAGCCAAAGGAGGGAACACATCCAAGAGGGTGTTGACCGTTGAGATGGAGTAAAGAAATCAGCTCGTGTGCCGTAACTAGATGGATTGTTGTATTGCAATAATGTGATAGCAGTCTTTGGTGTTGTTGTTATCCAGGGTTGCTGTCTTTACAGATGTTACCCCTGTGGTCAATGCATTTGATCTTCAGAAAAGAAAAAAATCACCCAAAGGCGGCTCAACTTTAAATGGGTGCCTGGTGTGGTGTGCATTCTTTTTGGAGGGAACAGATGGTGGATCACCACAGGATAGAGATTGGTGTAGGATGGTAGATTATGGGTTGGTGGATTATCATCATTTGAAACGGCAGTATTACCGTCATTGTCTTCATTGGTCATCAAAATTCGTCATCTTAATTGATCATTACCTCCAATCTATCATAATCCTAATTTGCCTTTGTAATTTTCACGATTATTTTGATTGTTTTCATCATCAATTTTAATAATCCTGAATATCATTATCGCAGCATCGATAGCATCTTCACGTTCAACCTTGTTTTGCATCATCTTCATTTTAATTATTGTTGTTTATAAGTCACTGATTTTGAACCTTGGTGAAGGGTGGAGTAACTCTTGTACACACATTAGCCCGGGTGTGTTTGTGTGTGACGAAAACGGGGCCTGATTGGTAGGCTTGGCTCATCGACAGGGTGAGTATTCTGACATAGCACACGTAGCCCTTGGCTGTTGATTGACTGTGGGGTTTTTTGTGGAATTGGGCTTCATTCCACATGGCAAAATCCGGCCAAAAATACTTAATGAATTAGGTGAAATTATTTTTTGTGGAATTTTCAGCGAATGCCTGAATTCTGCAAAAGCATTTAAACACTGTATAGGAATCGGGCCAAATGTGTCTACACATATAACATTTAGCATTTTTTTTTAACAAAGTACATCAGAAAAGCAATGTTCTCATAAAATACCCATCCTTGTCCAATATAATGTGTCTCTTAATGGCAGTAGGCAATGCTTGGAGATTCAACCATGCACTTTACACAAATGCATCGGATCTTAAAATGTAAACTGTCATTGTAGGTAGGTACAGAATTTAGATTTCGTAAAGACAAGCCTGCATTGTGTTTTAAATAGCAGCCCAGTGACTAACTTCATAGGCTGCAGTGATACAGCATTACTCGTACGTGAAGCATTACTTGTAAAAGCAGCATATGGAAGATGAAAGTGGATTACTTTGCAGCTAAAGGGAGGGGAGGTCCTTGCAATCTCTTCAATTGTGTGAATTCACGAGGTGGGTGTAGCAAGTTCGGCCGTGCAAGGCTTTACAAATTGAATCCAGATCTCAGTGCAGAGGAGGCGAGAGATCCGTCATTTCTGTGAAACGTCTCAAATGCATCAATGCAAAGAGAGCAGGAGAGTGGATAAAGGGGCACCACCGGGTATTTATTGAATGATAGCAGTGCACGTATATACTCTTGCACCTTGTTCAGAAACGTATGGAAGCTGTGACAGTATTTTTGGCTTTTGCTTGTAACATTTGGTTTGTATCCTTACAATGGCGTGGACAGCATTTCATAGTGTAATTTTGTGGAATTAAAACGTACAAAAGAGACTCATTTTGTGATTGCAGAAGTATTGAATGACGATATAAAAAAACGAAAATTCCATTAGATGTACGGTATTATGAAAGGAATGTGTTGCTTAAGATGTGATCAATTGGACCGTTAAATTACCGTATGCGATTTTCGATGACTATTCTGGGCTGCTGTAATTACACAGGCATTTTATTGGTGACATCTTTAACAGACATTTCAGAATTCCAAAGGGCCATCACTGCAGTTCCTGCAACCACACTGCTGTGGCCTGCTCCTTACTGGCAATTAAATCCATAATGAAAGCTGGCTACGGATGTCGGACAATTATACGGGCCGTAAACTCCGAATAATTTTAAGGGGAGCTGGCCACATTTTTGCTGCTTAAGCAGTCTTGGCCATTAAAAGAGAGCTTTAGGGCTTTAAGACGCAACAATAGATGTTGAGTAACTAAGTAAAATAGATGGTGGCAATTTGTTCCATTAGGTGATATGTATAATGTCGCCCCAAAAGTAAAAAAGAAGAAAAATGTCAGATTTTTTTGGTAATATTTCTGATTGAAATATATTTTTTATCTTTTTATCTTCTTTCTGTATCTGGTCAGGTGGTGTTGTGACAACACACTTGACTCAAAATCATAAGGTTATGAGCTCAAATCTCAATCCAGGTTTAACTCAGCCCTTCATACCTTCATCATCCTGCCTCTGTAGTTGATATAATAAGAACCATTCTGTGGGACATAATCCATTGTTGTTTAGGAGGAGGACTTGTCTAGGCTGTGCAATTCCACCACTGGATGAGAACACCAACATACAGCACCACCCAATGCACATTTCAATAGAAATAATATTTTTTTGGTCAAAAATTGCACACTTAGTAGCGCATTGTGCTATGAATCCAGAGACCTGAGCTTGATTCTCGGCCATGGTTAACATCAGTGGCAAATTCTGTCTGAACTCGTCCTGGGCGCCCTCTTCATTAATCCGCACTGACCAGCATGGTGAAATATGGCAAATAACCCTCATGACCAACAACACAGAGTGGGGAGACCTTCCAGCAGGGGATTGACAAAGGGCTATACATTATTGTTGCAATTTAACTCACAGCACATGGTTGAAGTGTGATGCACTCTGCTGCACTGTGAAGCAGGCGTTGAATGATGGTGATGATGATGATTATGCTCAGCCAGCTTAAATTGTCTCATTCATTTGTTTGGTGCAGAGATGTTTGTTTTACAGAGAAAACCTAGGGAGCAGAGGTCATCTGCAAGGCAGTCACCCTATCAGCAGAGGTCAGTGATGTCTCAACGATTGTGAAATTTTCTCTGTAGCCAGCGGCTTATCCACTGTGTCTGCCTCCTTTCTGTAAATATTAGATGCAAATTTTGACCTCGGCCAGGTGTAGGTAAATCGGATGTGCTTTCTGTTATTTCTTCTAACCATTTGCAACAATTTTTAAGCTGCAAACCATTATAATAATTGTATAATTTGGGGTACAAACTACATAATTTGAATTTTAAGATTTGTTTGTGTTTTAGAAATTAACTGTATCACTATCATTGGCAACAATAACACAAACATAATGTATTAATATTTAAATGCACCGATTTTCTTTGTATATATTTTCATTATTGGCAATACTCTTTATGCACTGTTTTCTGTCAATAATTTCCTTCCCCTGTTTTCTATCAATAGTTTTGATGTACAATAAGTTGAAGATATATGTTGGAGAGAGACAGCCAGAGAAATACATCAGAGAATATATACTATGGCAGTTATTGAATGCGGCCTGGGATCAAAATTATGAAATCAAGAGGCAGACGAGAGCAGGTTGGAGTGCTTTTGGAAAGAAAAAAAAAACTTCATTATGGAATGCAACTTACTAATGTGCTTACAGAAGAAAGTTTGTTATAAATGCATATTATCTGCTATGACAGATGGATCAGAAACGTGGACTTTGACAAAGAAGATGGCTCAGTGCTGCTTGGAAGCGTATCATTAAGTAATGCACCGTTTAATTGCATGCCTGTTCAAGTTATCATATATTGAGTAGCTGTGACTAATCCAACCGGTAATATGGACTGCATATTTTCAGATTAACATAATTCATTATAAATTATATGATGATCACATTTAACCCCCTCTGATCTTCGCACCTGATAGGCACACGGTGATGACATCATTTTGCACGAGTTAAGTCCGGAAGCAAGAATACAACACAATTATGGCAAATCGCCTGATGAAACTGGTTGAAATCACCAGCGAAACGTTGTGGGTTTACTCTCCAACACACGGGTGTGCTGATGTTGTCACTAATTGACGCGTTTTTTTACGTGACAAACCTTAATAATTGGCTTGTCGGGTAGTGGTGGGTTAATGACACATTTATATTTACACGATCTAACCCTCAACCATTATTTTGAATATTATGAAAGGAAATGGAACAAAAGATGCTTAAAGAGGCATGGTGAGATGCATTCTTTGAATTATTCTGACACTGAAAGAGGAACATATGGACCAGAAAACAAGTTAGAGACATCATTTTTACTGTTAAGAAAATTAAACGGGCTTGGGCAGGACGTGTCACTGGAAGGAATGATGGCCGGTGATTGACAGGAGGTATGTGTTTTTTTCACCTGATAAGGCCAAATGAGCTGTATAGCTCTTTTTTTGAAGCAACCCGGCCACAAATGATAGCCCAACCAAGTGGCTTATTACGTGGAAAATGTGTAGCAGCCAAATACTCTGAACGCATGTTGATTCTAAACGTGGAAGGAAAAACCGGAGGTCCTGGAGAAAAGTCCACACGACTACGGGGAGAGACACATGCAAACTCCAGATATACAGGCATCAGGGTCAGGATCGATCCCATGATCTCCTGCATAACAAGCGAGGTAGTTAACATCTCGCCATCGTAGTGGCAGGCAAAGGAAGAAACGTTACCTGGATAATGGCCGATGGGGAGATGGAGTGATTAGTTCAGCGCACGCGCAGGAAATCATATTGTTGCATCTTAGTAATTTAAGAGATGGTGACAGTTTGAGGATATTTACATGCAGCAATGGATAGGTCATAGCTGATTGTGATCATTAGCTTCATGAGCTATGCTAGAATGCTCAGCCTTCAATCTGACAGTACGTAGCTGCACAGCATCAGGATTTACGATTTGCACATTACAACGAGGTGTCATGCAGTCATGTTATGTAACTAGATGGTGTATTTATTTACAACTTTGCGAGTAATATGGAGTCATGGCATCACTGCAACTACAAGAAGACTGTTCACATCACAGCTTCATGACCTATCAGAACCCAATGAGATCGTGAGGACATTATCAGGGCCTTCAGGTGTAGCTCATCTCCATTGTAAAGTTAACATCAGTTTCAATCAAGATGCCAAAATGTGTAAAAGCACGCGGCCTTTAGTGTATGCAAAACACCATCAGACATTTCCGACGAAGTGCTTTTTAGGAAAAGCTGATGGTTGCATATGCGCAACGTGAGCATTTAGCACGTGTTTGTGTGTGTGTGTGTTTCTTGGAAACGTGTGGCTCTTACAACCTGCACGACTGAATCCATTATGAGGGGTTTGTGCAAACCTTGTTGCCATGCGTCCAGTGCGGTGTCGGGGTGTCCGGCCCGAAGACCTGGGGCGAGTTACCAGCTCGTATTCGGGATCCGTCTCTGAGCCTGAGCCAGTTGTACAACAGACCTAACGCAGTGTTGTTCCAAAGGGCTTGCTACGTGCGATTAGTGCACATTCGTGACGGACTTGGCTCGTGAGAGTGCACGATAACAATTCTGAGACTGACTCTTTGGTCGACATTTATATATAATTGATGAGAGTTCATCACCTCCCATCAATGGCACACTGTATATAAGACGATAGACAATGAAGCCCATCTCCCTTGTGAATATAAACATGCTCTACCCTTCTTGCTGCACCTCCCAAATATTTGAGAAATTTAACAATGTGTTTTTTGCCGATTTTATTTCTTACTGAGTGTTTTTGTGCAGAATACTTTTATACTATGACTTTATGTTTGTCCGTGCGATTATAAGAATTATGCTTTTTTTCGTCGTTACAGTTATATTTTTAGAAAAAAGCTCAACTTATAGACAAAGACTTTCTTATTAGACTTGGTAGCATTTCAACATGCTGCAAAATAAAATACAGTTTACTGTGTTTCAGCCTTGGCTACTTTTAACACATTCCAAACTTAATGCATTTGGGTGGGAAGAAAGATGATGTCTGAATGAAAGGCATGATAAAATCCAGCATTTACGATCTAACGTATGACACAATGCTGGTGTCTTTCTGGTAAGAGCAGCCTTAGGATGACAGAGTGTTTATTTCCAGGTGTGGTATGCTTTAACCGAACTGGTCCGTGATATCACCTTTAAAAATCTTAGTGCCAATTTTCGGAAGGAAGCCAATATCATCAAGGACATTATGACTTTCCAAGTGGGATACTATCAGAAAATGAACAGCACGATTGTTCTGTGATAGGTGTTTGTTTCTCACGACATCTTTACATGTCCGTCCATCGCTCAGCGGTGCTACAGCAACCTCGAGGTTTAAAGGTTGAAATCTGAGAATATTTGGTGCCTTAGATACATTTCATTGGGCGGTCTGAACAGGTGTAGAGATGCACATTTTTGTTATGTTAAAATCAAATAGGAGGCGTTTTTCGTTGTCTCACACTTGAAGGGAATTATATAATATTAATTTAAATGTGGATATCCCTTGAACATCCGTGGAGTTAATTATCACAATGACAAAATGTATCTTCATCTAAAAACCTTTCGGCCTATCGTGTTGCCAGTTCTTGCTCAAGAAATGCTATGTCGCAGAGGATAAGTGTAACATTGCCTGCCACGTAGCAGAAGGAGCATTCCTTATGAATTTCAGGGAATAAATCGGAAGGCATTGTTCCCTAAAAAGACCAGCTTTCGTTAATTTGTTACAGAAGCATATTAGAGCTGGGTTTGACAGGGAGGACCAACACGTCTGATTAATGATCAGGCACCAAATTAGAAGAGGCTGTAACTTTTTGTGATTGATTGAGTTCGATCGCTGCCCAGCCTCCTGACCCTTGCACAGAATTAAAAAGACAACTTTGCAACAAATTTGACATTGCCAGTTTTGTCAGTTAAATAGAAAAATAGTTTTTTCATATTTCTCGGAGCTAAAAAAGAACTGCATTTGACAGTGAAATACGCGTAACGAAAAGTGTGGAAGAAAATCATCATGAGCTTTTTCCCCGCAAATATGACATTTAGTATTATTTGTATTAATTAACTCCAGTTTTGTTTTACGCTGTATATTACCGTTAAAACTACAATACCAAACTACAGGAGCCATGTTACAGTCGTTGCTGCAAACAGCATAATGTTCATGATGTTTAGTCGTACTATACCATAAACAAACCTCAGTTCACCTCATTGTTGTGAGAAGCCTTCGTGAAAATCAGATGAGCGGCCAGTGTGCACGCTTACGAAGTGCACGCTTACATTTTGAAGATCTTGCAAAAAATAAAAGTTAAGCATCTCTAAACATGACACCAGCTTGTGTATTGTGCGCATGTGGGGCGATATCTATGCATGGCCGTCGCTCGCCTGTGCACATGCGACCATTTTTGGCGTTCCACATGGCCTGCTCGTGCCAAGACCCCCTTCCCTTTCAGCGCTTTATGGCTCTCTGGACACATGCTTTATTGGAGCCTTCATTACTGACAGATTAGCTCGCACGATATTTATGACAGCAGATACATCCCGGTGGCTCGAGAAGGGGGTGCAACCAGATGAAGAAGCTGTTTGGCTTGACGAATGGCCGGCGGTTTGGGTGGAAGAAATGGAATGATTACATAAAGAACTGTCGCTGCCCTGCTTGCATTCTTGCAGCCCACCTGGCTTTGTGTTTAGTGTCGCTGGCCATTCTGGGACGGTGTCCCGGGCACATCATATTTGACCACGCTGCCGCGGCAGTACCAAAACGCACAGTTTGATTTGAATTGTACATTATTTAAAGGTGAAGCCAACATTAACGTGGTAAAGTTGAATTTCGATTTAAAGCTTTCGTGACTGCAGGGATTCATATTCTTGGTTCTTTCGGCAAAGTCACGTAAATGGGAAATAATAAAATTATAAAAATAAAACTATCAATTTCTAATCTTTTCTCAAACTAAATTTTGTTATGTCATTTTAACGTTACTGTGTTAACACATTTGAGGAAAATAAGCTTCCTTGCAATAATACAAATTATATTTTACGTTTGTAATTCATATATTTTTATTAAGCTCTGCTGCTGGGAATGTCTCTGCTCTCCTTGAGCTTATTCTCAAACCTTGACTGTTACCTGTTAATTAACTCACTGTGTGTAGCGTTACAGCGCAAGCAGCCTTTGTGAATGATGTGCTTGATGGTCCATGGAAACACATCCACATGCGTGTGCATCTTGGCCGAAGGAGGAGTCCAACATGTATGAACACACCGTGTGTTGTCAGCCATGTGCATGCAGGTGGCTGGCAAGGCCTCGCCTGGCTATGTGTTGTTATGTCGACGTGCGTCTGTGAAGACGACGCCAAAGCTCTTTCTTGTTTAATGCTTAAATCCTTTCACCATCTACATCTTCCTCGTGTGGTGGCGAGACGTTATCTACCTCGCCTGATATCAATGACGTTGTAGATTCGATACCGACCCTGATGCCTGTAATATTTGGAGTTTCATGTTCTCCCCGTGGTCACGTATTTAGAGTATTTGGCTGCTGCAAATTCGCACATGGTAAGTCGCTTCATTGGGGTGTTGTGGCCACATCGCGCCTGAAAATAAAGCTATATAACTCAGTGGGCCTGGCAAAATAAAAATAGTTTAGTTTATGTGTCATCATCATTATGATAATGCAAAAATGCATTGCCCTCTAACACTTTTGCCACACAGGGATTTTCAGTGCCAGCAGATGTTCAAGATATTTAACTTAAAATGTTGTGTAATTTGCTTAATCTTGAAAAAAAATCATAATGGGCTTACATGTGCACTGGATGTCAGCGTGCCTATCTTATAATGCTTCGCTAGTGCCTGAGGTTCAACTCCTGGTGAGGAATCATGAACCCAGAGGCAAGCACTGCGACAACTATGAAATGAAGCCAGTTCCCATACAATACCCATATTCTGTTATTTTTTAAAATTGTAATTCCAGCAATACTGTCAAGCTTACAGCGTTGTTGATGAATGATCAGGAATGGTTATTATTACACTGCTAGATTAGCAGCCTCCTGATACTTTTGCCACCACTCAAGCTTTGTGATGCTAAAATCAATTTGAACCAATCTTATCAGTCCATCTCCGTGGTGGTCATCGTCTTGGGCATGGTTCCTGCTTTGGCTGCTATTCCATACTTTGTTTTATCTAAAAAACATTTATCCCTTATAGCAACCCATTTGTTTTCTTAACAGTCAATAAGGCGTCTGAAATGTAAGCTTGTGTCTTGATCGACATGCTACTCTTCCTGTATGTTAAAATTATTCTCAGCATATATATCTTAATTCTTTTTTGTGCTCTTTTCAGCTTTTGTTCCATTTTCTTTGTCAGTGTGCATGAATTTGATTAATGTCAGAGCTGGGAATATGGTACAGAAATTAAAGTACATTATTTTCAAATTTGTGAAATCAAAAGTGTAATTTAAAAATAATGTTATAGCTAGACTTTTACATCGATTATACAAATAAAAAATAGTAAAATAGTGTCTTCATATACTTTAACCATGTCGATTGTGACTTGTGAAGCCATACCAAGGAGCTTGCCTGTGACAGGAGGTGACTGATGCTTCAGTAGGGCTGTGATTGTGTCCAGGGACATCCCGTGTTTAGCCCAGTTCTGTTCAGCAACATCTGAAGGCTTGTGCCAAGAGGTATCACGTGTGTGCGCGTACCTTCTCACGTCGGTGGAGCCACGCAGGGGCTGTGAGTGCCCCGGTGTTCTTTTTTCGTGCTGCGAAAGTATTTCCAGATAAAAGGCGTTTGAGATGTAAACATCATACGGGCTGACTATAAAACTGCGAGGGTTTTTAAATATATTTTTTATTTTGATACACCATTGCAAAGTTGATACGAATATCTTTGTTTACAATTGTAAAAAGTATTTTGCAGTTTGTAAAAAAAAATCCCAACAATATCACGTGACAGGTTTAGAACAGTTTTGTGTCGGCACAGTGTGCGTAAGAGACTGGATGTGTCAGCCCTCTAGAAGCCTGCTCCAGTGCTTTTTCATCAGGGGAATATGCATTCGGCACTTGGATGGAGACAATGGGGAAGGGGTGCAGGCCAGAGGTCAAAGCCCACCAACATTGGTCGAAGAGCCTTCGCCCAAGTTCACAGGCTGGTCACCATCTGTCATCAGGGAGTTGGCAGGGGCACGCAAGGTCACACAGGCCAGTGCTGAGGGATTGCTGAGCCAGAATTACACTGAACCCTAATATATGATGGAACTTCCTCGTGCATGGCTGGTTGGGCATCCATCAGCCCCCACTTCACTGTGACCTATTGCACAATGTTTTCTCCACTTATATTTGCATATGGCAATGTAATTTGCATACGCAATTTAAATGTCACATTAACTGTTTTTATAAGTGGTTTTAGGAATAGACAATAATATATAAATTCGTATTGTTTTGCATATTAGTTTGCTTGCTATGTTGTGTTCTGACTAATGTGCAGTATTAGGTACTGCAGGACATGATCTCTTCTATTAACAAAAGCAAAATTATTCCAATGGAAAGATGTGAAAGCTAGTATTTATGCAAGCACTTGCTGAAAGGTTTTTATCACTGTCTTTTGCACGATTTTTATTTCGTTTTTGCACAAAAGAGTGCTACTGGATGTTAGAGACATACGCATGAACACCGGTATTTCGATCTGTTTTACTCACAATCAATTCGTCATGGTAAGGGGGTGAACTTAGAAGACTCAAAATCCACTCGAACATCAGCACACGATGGTACGAAAGCAGTGTCGGGGTGGCCCGCTCCGCCACTTGAAGACGAGCCAGGCTTTTGAGGTTGATGATAGATCTGCTTTTATCAGATATCACCTAATAAAGACGGTAGACTGGTGTGGCGCTTGAATACTTAATGTGACTTGGGGCTGCTTTACCTGTGAAGGGCGGATGGAGGGAGCACATCTAAACATGCACCACCTCGTGGCAGGAGCCAAGAAGCATGCTTGAGATCACGTTTCCCATCAGGGGCTATGTCAGCCTCTCCCTTTCTGCATGTGGTCTGCCGCCTGCCTTCTGTGCCACTCACCCCGTCGTGTTTGTCGTGTGCGTACAGACAAGGCGCGTGGAAGTGAGCGGTGTAGTCTGTTGGTTTGTTACCGGATCTCACTTGAGCTGATATTTAACACGGGCGCAGCACTTGGATCGCAATGAAACACGGAGAAGAAGTGAAGCCCGGCTTTTAATTGCGCAAGTTTATGCGGAATAATAACATATTAAGAAATGCACTTGGTAGCATTTTTATGACCTCAAGGCATATTTACGCGTGTGTTTTTGTCATGTGGTTAGTGGATTTTTGCACCACTTTGAAATGAGTATTGGTTTTTCATTTCTGCGAAGCGCAGTGACAAATGCATCGTTGGTGCTTGATGTTCAAATGTATGTTTCATAACAAAAAAAAAGCAATATTGAAAGGTCACTTCAAACATGACAGCCACATATATTTTATTCTGCCCAATCAACATTGTGCTAAAAGTTTTGTTACAAACAGAACCCTGCAGATAATGCTGCTACTGGAGAAAATACAATCCGTAGACCTTTAATAGAAATTTCAAAAAAGCCTTCAGCAGAAATACGCCTGGGTTTTTCGTAACATGTTGCGATGGAGACGAAGAGGATGCAATGGTGGCATTTCTTGCTCTCTTGGCGGCGAGTTTCCCTGCCTGCGTGAGTTCTGGAGCAGGTAAGCTCCCCACAGAGCTAATTTCAACCTCGTCTTTTTTGTCCGGCAGATCATACGCGGCGCTGCGAGCTCAGATCTGCCATGGGCAAAGCAACC